>NC_071260.1:23253649-23263649 GCF_023375685.1 Ictalurus furcatus | reverse complement strand
AATTTAAAGGCTGTGAACTTGGTGAACATACGGAGAGACATTAGCATAAGAAAGTAGCCATTCTGGTGTGGGAGTGTCGCTGTCTGTTTGTGTGCATGTGCATGTTTGCTTCTAAGGATGCTCCAGATGGGCTCAAGCAGCTCCACCTTTGACCCTGTGGTTGTAATGATGTCTGATAGACTGGTTGTGACATCACATGACTGTCACCTGCATTCTCTATCACTGCAAATCAAACTACCATTATAACACACACACGCGCGCACACACACACACACACACACACACACACACACACACACACACACACCCCATGAGAGACTCTTCAGTGTGAAGAGTAATAAATTATGCTTTAGTAGGACAGAACAAGCAGCTTGGCCATTATCCCCAGTACATGCTGCTCAATAAAGATAATCATTTAATGATTATACTAATTACCTATCAATAATCATTAGCCTGTCATTACTCTGCAATAATGCCACTATAATAAATTACTCTTAAACAGGATTCTCTAATCAATTAGCTTCAGCGCTATGGTAAATAACTTATAATTAATAATTGAATAATTGACATTCAAAGCAGTCTTTACACTACATTGTAATTGCAAATGTTGATAATACTGCAGATACTAATTTGTATATGAAAGTTGTTGCAAGGCTGTGTAGATTGGGGGTGGGGCGGGGGGGGGGGGGGGGGGGTTCAAGTTTTTGTCAGTGTGGAGTTTTGCATGTTATTCCTGCATTTGTGTGGGCTGCCCTCCACCTTCCAAAAACATGCAGGTAGGTGGTTTGGCTATGCTAAATTACAACCCCAATTACAAAAAACAGTATGGGACAGTATGGAAAATGCAGAAAAACAAACAAAGAGTTATTTGAAAATTAAATTTACACTGTACTATATTGAAAACACATTATGAACACATTATTTGATGCTTTACTTTGTGAATTCAATTAACTTTTTAAAAATATACACTCATTTCAAATCTGATGACTGTAACACACTCCAAAAATGGGACAGTGGACTGTTTACCACAGTGTAACATCACCTTTTCTTTTAAGAAGGCTTATTAAGAGTTTGGGAGCTGAAGACACCAGCTGGTTAAGTTTAGCAAGCGGAATTTTCCCCCATTCATCCATTATGCATTTCTTCAGCTGTGGAACTGTACAGGGCCTTCATTGCCTTATTTTGTGCTTCATAATGTGCCACACATGCTCAATCAGAGACAGGTCAGGACTGCAGGCAGACCATGCTAGCACACACACTCTCTGCTTACGCAACCATGTGCTTGTAATCCGGGCAGAATGTGGTTTGGTGTTGTCCTGCTCTGGATGGCAGCATATGTTGCTCCAAAATGTGTACATATCTTTCAGCATTAATGGTGCCCTCACAGATGTGCAGGTTACCCATGCCATGGGCACTGACACACTCACATACCATGACAGATGCTGGCCTTTGGACCTGGCACTGATAACAGCTTGGATGGTCCTTTTCCTCTTTAGCCCGGAGAACATGACAGCTGTTTTGTCCAAAAACTATTTGAAATGTCGACTCGTCGGACCACAAAACATGATTCCACTGTGCTATTGTCCATCTTAGATGAGACGAAGCCGAGAGAAGTCGGTAGCACTTCTGGACAGTGTTGATGTATGGCTTCTGCTTTGCATAGTAAAGCCTTAACTTGCATCTGTGGATGCAGTGGCGAATGGTGTTGACTGACACCAAGGTTTACCAAAGTATTCCAGAGCCCATGTCAGGATATCCAATACAGACTCATGACGGTTTTTAAGACAGTGACATCTGAGGGATCTGAGATCATGCGCATTCATAAGTGGTTTTGCCCTTTACGCACAGATATATGACCGGATTCCTTGAATCTTTTAATTATATTGTGCACTGTAGAAGGTGAAATGCCCAAAAATCCTATCGATTTGTCTTTGGGGAATGTTGTTCTCAAAGTACTGGATTATTCGCTGATGCATCTGTTGGCAGATTGGCGAGCCTCGACCCATCCTTGCTCTTGAAGGACTAGGCCTTTTTTGAAGTCTCCTTATATAATATGATTAGATGATTGTCTCACCTGTTTCACATCACCTTATTATTTCAACTTGTCACATTGTTATTAGTCCTAAATTGCATATGTCCCAACTTTTTTGGAATGTGTTGCATTCATAAATTTCAAAATAAACATTTACCTTCAAAGAACTATGCAGTTGATTATGTAAAATGTCAAATACCTTGTCTTTATATGTTTTTTTGTTTAAATACAAGTCAAAGTAGATTTAGAAATCACTCATCTTTGTTTTTATTAGCATTTTCCATACTGTCCCAGCTTTTTCAGAATTGGCGTTGCAGATAGATTCTGGATCCACCATAACCCTGATCAGGATAAAGCACTTACTGAAGATGAATGAATGAATGAATGAGTGAAGTCATAAGAAAAGATAGGAGCCCCAGCTACCCCTCACCTTTATATTATCCTTTATGCCTTCTCTACACAGGGTCGCTGTGAGCCTGAGCCTATCCCAGGGAACTCAGGGCACAAGAGGACATCACAGGGGACACCTTGGATGGGATGCCAACCCATCAACCCAACAATTGCACAAACACTCACACACCTATTCACACCCTACATACAGTTTAGAGATGGCTACAGCACATGTCTTTCGACTGGGGGAGCAAACCGGAATACTAGGAGGTAAGGAGGTAAACCCAATGCACATGGGAAACATGCAACATTGTGCAAAGACAGCAGAGGTGGGAATCTAACTCCCAACCCTGGAGGTGCAAGGCAACCATGGCCCCTGGCAGGTGACCATGTTGTTTAAAATATGTGAAGTACCACTTGGATAACAATAACCTGAAGTGTGTAAAACTATGAAACTGTATAAGCAAGTAATGTTGGGATGTAGGGATGTGTGTGAGCATACAGGGATATTGCTTGAGTGTCATTGCTACAAAAAAAACCACAATGTGCTGTACACTAAATACTTTAATCACTTAAATTTCCAGGGCATATTGGTAGGCCCAGGTTTGCATTCTCCCTCTCATAACTACAGATGCATCTCAAAAAATTCCAAAAAGAATATCGTGGAAAAAAAAAATTTCTTCTGTAATTTAATTCAAAAAGTGGAACTTTCATATATACTGGATTCAATACACATAAAGTGAAATATTTCAAGTCTTGTTTTGTTTTAATCTTGATGATTACAACTGACAGCTCATGGGAATCAAAAATGCAGTATCTCAAAATATTAGAATAAAGAACCTTTTCTGTTTATTTTCATTGAGAGTCAGTAATGCTGTTCGGTGGTCAGTGAGGTGTTTTCTGTAGTATTTCTGATGATCCAGGACAGATCGAGGCCTCTGAGTGACTGTACAATGTGTATGTATGTGTAATGTGTGTATGTGGTGGAATATAATGGAACATAAAGGTTAATCTCTCAGCTCATTCATCATCCACTTTACAATCCAACCTGCCAACCGTAACCAAGGCAACAGCCTTGCATTCACCTTACTCTCATCGCTCAGTGAGCCAATGGGCCGAAAGCATAAATGATGTTTCATTAGCTTCCTCACTGTGGGCCAATAGAAGGTCAAAGGACATGAGATCCCTCATTCTCACTCAGACACACATCGTCCACTCCAAACAATAAGCCAATGATGTAGAGTGTGTTGTAGAATGATGTAGGTTGTGTGTACCAGCAGTGTAGAGGGATTTATTTTGAAATTCAGAAAAGTACATATTATTATTATGATCAAATGGAAAATAGTGGATATTCTAGCTGAGAGGTAGAACTTGGTGGTCATAAAAGTGTAATGCTGTTAGTGGTTAATTGCTATATAGCTGTTTGGATACTGGAGCTGGACAAAGTTCTGGCATCTGTTCATGTGTAGACTTTGGAATGTTTTCCCCAAAAAAACAGCTAAAGTTGGAATTTAGTTCCATGGTTCTGAATCTTGTTTTTTCTTGTGTTTCTTTCTCACTAATTTTCTGTATTAATATAAATGCACTAAGGTTCTTTCATCAACAAACCAAAAAAACAAACATTTTTTTTTAACAACACCCAAGTGCTGTGACAAGACATGTCATATGTAAGTATCTGGGTAAAAGCTTAATTTATTTATTTAAAAGTTTCCAGCTTATTTTGTATTGGATTATTCAATGAATCTTTAACTAAGATGTGGTTCTGCAAACATTGGCTAGCTATGTTAGCTTGATAGATTATGCTTTTAATTTCAAGTTCAGTTAATCTATTAAGGCATATTGGCAAAGTTACATTGGGGAAAAATCATTATTTTATCCCGATTAAATTTACGAGTGTATAAGAAACTAATTATGGACTCAAATTGTGAGAATTGGTTGTTGTTTCCACATTCTCAAATAAATATCAATATGTTAAAATGTATGTTTCTATATAAGTAGAAATAAATACCTTTGATATGGTTATGTACAGTGCATTCCACAAGTCTTTACCCCCTTTGAATTTTTGTAGCATTATAATCTGGAATTGAATAGGATTTAATGGGGAATTTTACTATTTGATTTACACAATATGTCTCAAATTTGAAGGTGCAAAATGTTACAACATTTTTTATTGTAACATAAGGTTTAATTGAACAATAACAAACAAACAACAAACAAACAAGCAAAAACAGACATTTGTTGGTTGTGTCTGTATTCACCTCCTGGGTCAAAACTTGGTAGAACTTCCTTTGTCTGAAATCACAGTTGTCCTATTGGAAGGTGAACCTCTGCCCCAGTGTCAAGTCTTTTGCAGACTGGAACAGGTTTCTTCTAGAATTGCCTTGTATTTAACTTCATTCATCCATCTCTCAAGCTGTATCAAAATTACCCTTGGCCTCTTGGTTGCTTCTCTGAAAAATTCCCTCTCTACCTAATCACTAACTTTTAGTGGACATCCTCCTTTAGGCAGACTCAAAGTTATATTATATACGTGAATATATACAGTATCTCACAAAAGTGAGTACACCCCTCACATTTTTGTAAATATTCGATTATAACTTTTCATGTGAAACCACTGAAGAAATGACACTTTGCTACAATGTAAAGTAGTGAGTGTACAGTTTGTGTAACAGTGTACATTTGCTGTCCCCTCAAAATAACTCAACACACAGCCATTAATGTCTAAACCGCTGGCAACAAAAGTGAGTACACCCCTAAGTGAAAATGTCCAAATTGGGCCCAAAGTGTCAATATTTTGTGTGGCCACCATTATTTTCCAGCACTGCCTTAACCCTCTTGGGCATGGAGTTCACCAGAGCTTCACAGGTTGCCACTGGAGTCCTCTTCCACTCCTCCATGACGACATCACGGAGTCGGTGGATGTTAGAGACCTTGTGCTCCTCCACCTTCCATTTGAGAATGCCCCACAGATGCTCAATAGGGTTTAGACCATCACCTTCACCCTCAGCTTCTTTAGCAAGGCAGTGGTCGTCTTGGAGGTGTGTTTGGGGCTGTTATCATGCTGGAATACTGGCCTGTGGCCAAGTCACCGAAGGGAGGGGATCATGCTCTGCTTCAGTATGTCACAGTACATGTTGGCATTCATGGTTCCCTCAATGAACTGTAGCTCCTCAGTGCCGGCAGCATTCATGCAGCCCCAGACCATGACACTACCACCACCATGCTTGACTGTAGGCAAGACACACTTGTCTTTGTACTCCTCACCTGGTTGCCGCCAAACACACTTGTCACCATCTGAACCAAATAAGATTATCTTGGTCTCATAATCCATGTCCTTAGTCTACTTGTCTTCAGCAAACTGTATGCCAGCTTTCTTGTGCATCATCTTTAGAAGAGGCTTCCTTCTGGGACGACAGCCATGCAGACCAATTTGATGCAGTGTGCGGCGTATGGTCTGAGCACTGACAGGCTGACCCCCCACCCCTTCAACCTCTGCAGCAATACTGGCAGCACTCATACGGCTATTCATTGAGGGAACCATGAATCCCAACATGAACTGTGACATACTGAAGCAGAGCATGATCAGTATGCATTATTCCAGCATGATAACGACCCCAAACACACCTCCAAGATGACCACTGCCTTGCTAAAGAAGCTGAGGGTGAAGGTGATGGACTGGCCAAGCATGTCTCCAGGTCTAAACCCTATTGAGCATCTGTGGGGCATCCTCAAACGGATGGTGGAGGAGCACAAGGTCTCTAACATCCACCAGCTCCGTGATGTCATCATGGAGGAGTGGAAGAGTACTCCAGTGGCAACCTGTGAAGCTCTGGTGAACTCCATGCCCAAGAGGGTTAAGGCAGTGCTGGAAAATAATGGTGGCCACACAAAATAGTGACAGTTTGGGCCCAATTTGGACATTTTTACTTAGGGGTGTACTCACTTTTGTTGCCAGTGGTTTAGACATTAATGGCTGTGTGTTGAGTTATTTTGAGGGGACAGTAAATTTACACTGTTACACAAGCTGTACACTCACTACTTTACATTGTAGCAAAGTGTCATTTCTTCAGTGTTGTCACATGAAAAGATATAATCAAATATTTACAAAAATGTGAGGGGTGTACTCACTTTTGTGACATACTGTATATGTGCTATATTCTTTCCGTTTTAATAATGGATTTAACTGTACTCTGTGGTATGTTCAAAGTTTGGGATATTATTTTATAACTAAACCCTGATTGATTCTTTTCCAGAACTTTCTTCCAAAGTTTCTGATGGTAACTGGTTTCACCAGCACTAATTTAGGGCTTTGCCAATAGTGGGGTGAATACTTATACAGTCACAAATTTTATGACTTCTAATCCCACCCACTCCCCCATTTCAGTATTAAGGGCAGATTTATTTTATATAGATTTATGACATATAATCCCAGTCAAGTATATTTCAGTTCCAGGTTGTAACATGACAAAATGTGGAAAAGTTTAAGGGGGTTGAATCCTTACGCAAGGCACTGTATCTTAATTAAAATGTCGGCTGTCTTAAAACCCTCTGTCGGCTAGTTACATCTCTAATATTTATATCTATGGAAAATACACAGAAATAATAATCTGAAAGTCACCCATAAGTATGTGCCTCTGTTAGACAGGTGGTGGTTAAGCTTAGACATGTGTGTGCGTGTATATCTGTACTGTATGTCAAGCAGGTAGTCGGCAGGTCTACTGTCTCCCTGGTTCATGTCATGAATCTGCTACAGTCTAACTTGTTGTCAGAGCTGATAGTCATCGCACACCTAACACAGCTCTGATAAGGCCGCTGTGACATTAAACAGAGGTTTTGCTTCAGGCTACCAGAGCTACAGAATCCCTTGTGTCAACATGCCTTTAAACACACAGACACATACACACACGCGCATTCAAACATACACGCGCATACAGTCGGCTAAAACCACTTTTACAGTTTGTGTGTGTGTGTGTGTGTGTGTGTGTGTGTGTGTGTGTGCGCGCTTAATGTATAGCTCCTGTCATGTCCTACTATGTTATTGAGGCTAGATGACCACTGCCTATCTGATAGCATCTAAACTATGAGGGCACATGATTTATGACCTCGTTGCTCAGGACATTCTGACAGCTCATCCATGTTTGTGTGTGTGTGTGTGTGTGTGTAGGATAGAGAGAGAGGGGCGAGAGAAAATGTTGATGCTGAGTGTCCGGTCCTGCTCTTAGTGTCCGGTTTTATAACGATAATAGTTGCTTTACTGACAGCACAGTGACATGCTACAGACACACACACTCTGCAATTTCAGGCTTCTCTGCTTTTCATCGGTAGTGCAAGTCACAGTGATAAAAGAGAGGGAGTTTACGAGGAACTGCACGTGCAATTTTTCTGTATCCTCTATAGATCTAATCTCTATCTGTGTGTGTCTGTGTGTGCGTAGGTATGTTTTTGTAAATGTCAGGTTAAAGACTCATACCATGAACTGCTGAACTTTACAGTAATCTGTCATTAGTGCACTATGATTTGCTGCCCTTTAAAGTGACATATTGTGATTTCAGATCTGTGTTGCTCAAATTAATGTAATGATTATTAACTTATTATATAAAAATATATAAACAATTGTTGAACATTTTTCACATGCCTGCCCCAATATCTCATTGAGTCTCATACTACAGAGGACGTGCTCACAAGTCCCTGAGGTCCAAGTCAAGTTACTGAGCTGGAGTCCAAGTCAAGTCTCAAGTCTCTGAGGTGGAGTCCAAGTCAAGTCTCAAGTCTCTGAGGTGGAGTCTGAGGCAAGTCTCAAGTCTCTGAGGTGGAGTCCAAGTCAAGTCTCAAATCTTTGTTCTATTTTTAGCAATAGTTCTTTCAGCTAGTTATTGTAAATAACAGTGTATGAGGCTAAACCAATTTTGAAATATTAAAACTGATGACTTCTACATTTGATCTAAAAGTTCTCCCTATAATTCCAAGAAAACAGAACATTAATAGAAAATTCAGGAAAAATATGACTTTTTTTGTCATTTATTGCAAAATACCAACGTCCTGTGTATTTTGCGCTATTTGAGCTGCCGTAGTTTGATGTAGTTCTCAAGCAATGAAGGGTAAGGTAGTCTTCCAGTGAGTGCCAGTGGTAACAAAACCCCCGTGTATAGATGCAATTTAACTTGGTAAACTTGGATATTATATGCATATGGTAGCTAATACTTGGGGGGACATGAAAGTACACGGAAACATTTGGTCTTGTTGAAAATGGACAGCGAGCAAGCCTCTGACAGCTGTGTAACACCGCAGCTTCCCTT
This sequence comes from Ictalurus furcatus, assembly GCF_023375685.1. Classification (NCBI taxonomy): domain Eukaryota; kingdom Metazoa; phylum Chordata; class Actinopteri; order Siluriformes; family Ictaluridae; genus Ictalurus; species Ictalurus furcatus. The sequence goes on along the minus strand of NC_071260.1, from coordinate 23,254,931 downwards.
TTGATTAATTGATTGCTTTTCAAATTAAATGACACAAATATTATCACCAGGTAAGACTTGACTATATTCTTGTCGTTGTTGTTAATTTATGTAACAGCAATTTTCCAATAGGTGATAAACACTCGCCTTCAGATGCGTCACGTGCAGGGCCGGTCAATCCATTAGGCGTCATAGACAGCCATCTCCCTAGATCACCATAGTCACCATAATTGGGGAGCCGCCCCACCGAATCCGATTAACAGTACAGAGCCACATTTAACGTTCCTCATGTCTTTTATTACCTCAGAAAAGTTTGTTTGGTCAAATTCGTTTGTTGGCGCCCCCTAGTGCCAATGTAAATAAGCGGCAGTGTGTGCAAGGCTGTATTAAGTGCAACAGGACACATCGCCTGTGGTTTAAAAAATAAAAATAAAAAATACAATTAAAATGTACATCATACTTATCAGTCATCACCGTTGGTTGGCGTTGAGGATAATTCTCACCTAGGGCACCAAATGGGCTAGTACCAGCACTGGTCACGTGTGTATATAATAATGCTGGCTTGGTGTGTTTAGAGATTAATTGTTGTGATGTTTACTGATAGGGAATGAATGAATGAGGAATGAATAGTAAAATGTGGTGTTTGATGCTGTTATGTGGGGTAGTAAAGAGAGAAAGTAATTGGGAATGCCAAACTAAAATTACTTTTTTCATGAGTCTCTGTCTTCAAGTCCAAGTCAAGTTGCAAGTTGAATTGCGACTTAAGTGCGACTCAAGTCCAGGTCGCAGATTTGAGTTTCCATCTCTGACTATTACAGATGGATTAGAGTATGATACGTAACTTCTGTTTCAGCTTCAGTAAGTAGTGCTATTTGTCAGCTGCAATAGGGCATTCTGTTAGAAAATTATTCATGTGTAGTAGGGAAACACTATTCACATTTGTATGAACTACTATTTGTCCAATAAGACCATTTTTTCTGATTATTCAACTTCTTAAAATGTTTATTTTTAGAACTATCATCTCTTTCCAGAAATACTGTTGCACATGACCAAATTAGCCTCTGTGTATTGAGCCCTGATCTGTCAGCATATAATAAAGTACAGTATATAAAATGCTTTCACTCTGGAAGTACTGTCCATATTGGTGCAATGCCTAGATTTTTTTATTGTGTGGTTGTGCAGTTGTGCAGTTGTGCAGCTGTGCAATCATAGCATAGGTACCTTCATAATGTAGGTAATTATATACTTCCTGTTACAAACAATCAGAAATATAACTTTATACTTTAATGTATAATTCATGTGT
>NC_071260.1:22873649-22928649 GCF_023375685.1 Ictalurus furcatus | reverse complement strand
AATAACATTAACAACAGTATTATTATTATTATTAATAATAAAAATTCTTCTTCTTCTTCTCTTATTATTATTATTATTATTATTATTATTATTATTATCCAGTTTGTGTGTTGTGTTGTGAATAATCATTAATTTCAGTTTCAGTAAGAGTCTAGGTTGTCTTTTTTATACTTGTTATATTTATATTAATTTTAAATCTTAATTTCATTATTGCACTCATTTTAATCCTCTTTTCTAACAGTTGTAACAGTTTAAGGTCAATCAGCAAATTTAATTCGTATTAACTCTTGGTGCTCTTTCTAGACTTTTTTCATTGTAAACACTGCAGGCCTGTAATCTTATTACACCTATGGAGCAATTATAATTATAGTATTAGTTCTAATAGTAATTATAGTATTAGTTTGAGCTATGTATGTTATTGTGTGCATGGCATGCACATGCACATTTCACTATTTATTCATTTTTTTTTATTTTTATGTATCATGTGAATTAATATTACCTGTGGTATATGTGTGTGTGTGTGTGTGTGTGTGTGTATGTGTGTGTAAGTGAGAGAGAGAGAGAGTGAGAGAGAAAGTTTGCTGGACAGTCAGCTAAATTCGGCTTCATGTATACTGTCATGTTGTTTCCTCCATCAGCAGTGCAGGACAAGGTGTGTTATATACCCTTTCATACATTACGCAGATGTATAGTTTTGCAACCCACAATAAATGTTACATTTGAGAAATTCCCATCTTTAATTACACCTGGCTTTAAATAGGCTATGTTTTATTACACCTACAGTTCCTTTTCACATTTCAGACTGACTTAACTGTCCATATATGTTTTACGTTGAGTCATGTCATGCAAGTTAAGTTATTGTTACAACGCTGTTTTTAAAATTGAAAAATCAGGTGAATTGTTCCTTTTCCACAATTTGTTTGATTAATTGTGGACAGTGTTAACCACACATCAGCTTTCTATCTAACTTTATTCCATCTACTTCTGCATGGCTAGATTATAACCATTAACAAAAACATATTTTTTCCTGAAAGAGTATTTTTTTTAGTAGCAATGAAAAATCAGTTTATGTGCACATAAGCAGCATTTGCATTTAACTAGACAATTAGAACACTTTCAAGTGTGTTTTCAACTACTCTTTATCACTGAGGATCCATCAGTAGGGAAATTTACATTCACATTTACGCAAGCATTTATTATATTGAAGTGTTTTCTCTTAGAGTGTTCTTATCAGAATGGAAATTGCTCATGGCTTTTTTTTCTGTAAGTTTTCTGTATTCTATGGATGATAAAACCGTTTCTTATATTTCATTTGCTCAGGACAGAAGTCCCCTCATTTAATCTGCGATAGTGCAAGTCTTTTCAATCAGCCCCTCTCACCCAGCATGTAACTGGATGGTTTTGGACAGATTTTAGTTTCAGCTTTTGCAGCAGTCGTTTTTCTAAAGGTTGTTGGCCCGGCTGATTATTTTAACACAGTGAGTTGAGGATGTGTCGAAACGCAGTGGTGGTCTCACATACTTCTGATTTAACCCCAGGCGCGCCTATCAACACGTTAACCAACGTGACAGTGCCGTTCACTCCTTATTGTGGGTGCATGCGTGTGGGTTTGTGTGTGTATATGTGTGCGTGTGTGTGTGTGTGTGTGTCTGTGCACGTGTGTGTGTTGACATGAAACCTCATGTTGAGTTTTGTGGTGTACTCGATGACAGATGCTGCCCCCTCCCCTTTTCAGCACCCTCTTTAACTTGATGTGTTTCTTGTTGAGAACGTAGCCTTAGGGATACACACATACACATGTTTTATCACATTAGTAATTTTATATTCTATACATAACATTTGTTATTTAGTTATTAATTCTTTTTCACATTCATGTCAGAATTTTTTAAAAGTGTTTTCAGAATGGTTTTGTTCATTTTAACAGGAGCAAAAAAAAAATGTATTTTTTTTCTTGTGTGTGTATCATTATTTATTCTAAGCTAAAAATTCAAATTTGTGAATTATATTTAAACATTTTTGCTGGTAAGTTTTGATGATAAGTAAAATTGAACTCATAGATATTTATTTTGATTTTGTTGTCATAAGTGTGAATTTTTGACAGGAGTACATATGAGTGTTGTGAGTTGCGACATAAGTATTGTGGTCTAAAGGAAGCCATAATTTTTCATCTAATACACAATCAGATATTTAGCAACTTTCCCTGCAACTAAACACACTGAATGTATTTTATTTAGATATTTCTCAAACATGTTCTTCTAAGTGAAGTTTGGCTCTTGTTATTATTTTTCCAATGAAAATTAGGCAGAACCCACAAGTGGCATTATATGCGGCTCGTTATTATTATTTTTTAGTTTTTGGCACTTTGATCTGACATTTTATTATCCATAAAGTCAGTGTGACACACATTATACGGTTAACTCCTAACGAGTAAAATTTCACTCTCTAGGTGTTGGTTGATTTTCTACTTCTTCAGTAGTTTGCCTAAACCCTCAGTGCTCTAAAAAATCTGGCACAGTGTAACGGGTTGGGTGTCTAACCGGCACAGTCCTCTTGGGATTGTTTGTATAAATGAGACTGACAGTTTTTATCTCAGCGTAATGGTGACAATTAAAGGAAGCTGTAGAAGAAGTCGGCTTGCTGCTAGACGAGCACCTTGGGGGATCTCGGGGCCTGTTTCAAATTGATGAAACACTCATCCGTACAGACGGATACATTTGTCAGTCTTTGTAACAAACCTCATTCAGTCTCACCCCCCCACTCTTCATTTGAGACAAAAGCCTGGCTCGAATGAAATCAGTAGTGGCTTGTCATCTTTAAGCAAATATGTTAAATGTTGTCTCGTGTGTTTTTCATCAGGAAAACTGAGGAAACCCCTCAGGGAGAGACACATGCAAATACAAATCCCACTTCTACAGAGAGAGCCTCCCGCATCTCTTTCTCTCTCTGTCTCTCTCTCTCTCCCTCTCTTTCTCTTGTGGCAGCTGGCTGTGTTATCTTTGTGCGTTTCGGAGAGTTCTGTCAGTTCTCCCGATGGTCTAAGTTGGGACACGTTAGAAAGGAGATGCAGCTGTCTGTTGCTATACTGAGAGATGTGTATGCTCTGCTGCAAAGATGAAGGACCTCAAATCCTTGACATGCTCCCTCTGCTTTCCCCCCTCCCCCATTACTCACACACACACACACACACACACACACACACACACACACACACACACACGCTTATTTAGACACATATTGCTCAATGGTCACATTTTCTTTCCATTCTCTCTCTCTCTCTCTCTCTTTCTCTCTCTCTCTCACTCTCTGATTGACAGCATATGTGAATGCATGTTTTTTAAATAGATATTATCATTTATCCATGCTGTATACAAACACCCCAGCTCGTGTTTTCATGCTGTCCTGAGTCATGGAGCCAAAGGGAAAATATGGTGAAAATTCCACAGAGCTGCTCTAAATGGCAATGAGAACACACCAATAAAAAACGTCAAACTGTCAGCTTTAAGTTATTAAATGTAATTCGTCCAAAATTTCTCAAAGCAGTTGGTCAATGTGGATCAATTTAAAACATCATTTTGCTATTTTCTTTACCTTTATCTTACCTAAACAGAAATTTGGCTGGGAATATAGCTGCAGTGGTATGAGCATTATGAAATTATTGTAAATAGCATGTGCAGTGATTTATTACTCCACCTGTCCTGCACTGATGAGTCGACTGACTGCCTTTGTCCACCGTCTTGTTTTTTTAAGTTAACAATCTCCATTCAGTGCTGAATGTAATATAGTGCAAAAAAAAAGAAAAAAAAAGAAAATGTAATGCCTGGTACAGTAGGACAAAACACAATTTGCAATACATAAATAATGACAGAAATCTGCAAATAAATGTTTATACATTTTTATTAGTGATTTCTTTAGCTAATTATTTTGTACAGACAACTTGTTGAAGGTTTTCAGAGTGAACTGCTTTTGTGGACATGACAAATTGTCTGCATCTAATCTAAGTTAATATTTTTTCACGCCTTCCTATCATAGCTGCTAATTAAATGGCGAACTTTAGTTCATATCATATATCACGTATATTAAAAAAGCTAGACATAGTGTGTGTGTGTGTGTGTGTGTGTGTGTGATATTGGGTAGCATTTTTCGATCACCAGCTCGATTCGCGGCTGGCGAATACGCGGCTGGCTGAAATACGCCGCAGTAATAATGATTGACAGATCGACGTAAATGTGTTGCTGTGCACGCTGGAATTCCATTCATTACAATGCTTCGCCAAGGCAACACAACCTGACAGCATCATAACCACAGCAATCACACTGAGCTGACATCAGAATTTGAACTGCTCACATTCCAGTTTGGGATTTTTTCCCCTCTTTATGTTGTGGCTTTTATAAAACGGTTGGTTGTTTTATTTAGAAATAACGCAGCATTGTTAGCGGACTTTTGTTCAGACCGAATTTGAGATCGTGCCTCAGAAATATGCCGTGTTAGACGTCTACCGGATGAAGACCAAACAAACTAATGGCTTTTCATTATTTTGCTCACAGGTAGTGGTTCATGTTGTCCATTCGAAGTGAACATAACATATGTCCTCTGTGTTGGGTTTACTTTCCCTTGCTATGTGAAACAATGAGCTGAACTTCACCGGATCTCTGTCTGGCCGTGAAGCAAAGCGACGGTAGAGCGTCTGCTGGGAAACGCTTTAGAATTGCTGATCCCCAGGTGGCCACAGTGAGGTTCAGTCATAATACGTTTAAACCGGTCTTCTTCAACATTCCCTTGCATTCACAGTTTTATACAAGCAATTAGTATACCCCCAGTGACAGGAGCGTACACGTCTACCTTAATCACTGACGTCTTCATTTCTCTGTTTACATTCTAATTAGACATGATAAACTTCCTTCTTAATGGGCTCCATGAAGGAAGAATTTTATGCTCTTTAGTTCAGGGGCAGGCAGGTAGTCATAAACAGAGAAATAGACAGACAGCATAGCTGTTAGGAGGTGGAGCATATTATTATTATTATTATTATTATTATTATTATTATTATTATTATTATTATTATTACTTTAGTCTCATTGTGATTAGAAAATCTGGAACTTTAAACAGTGCAATTATTTTCTGCATAGACACACAGTAGAAAAAACGTTATTATTATTATTATTATTATTATTATTATTATTTATTTTTGCTTTTGATGGGAATAGCTGTAAGTCCTGCCAATGATGAACACTCGGGTGCTAAGGATTCGTGCATTATCGTCTGCAATGACATTACGATCTAGTTCAGAATTTTTCTGATAGCTGGAGAGTGAAATCAAAGCTGTTTGCGGTCAGATCAGAGGGCAGCGTGAATTTTTATCACTGCTTTCATTTAAGGAAGCGTTTTCTTTTAACCCTTGCTCTTATGCTGGTGGTGTTTGTTGCTTGTTTGGCCTTATCGAAATTGTGAAATTGAACGATTTGGTCACAGCTCTGGCAAGACCTGCGCCACAGCAGAACGACAGTTTGTATAGAGTGCAGAATATCAGCGGTGCAGATGGATTGTCTGTGGCTGTCTCCCGCTGCACCAATAACGTGCTTTTATCACTGAACAACCTTGAAAAATGAGACATGCTTTTGCAGTCCTCCTTCACTTCACCGTGGTGTGCTGTGCTCTCCAGGAAGGATTTCTATGGCCACTGATGTGAAAATATAGCGTAAAAAAGTCACCATGATAATCACAAAGATCCACAATACTTTATATGTTTAGCCTGTTAAAATGTGCTGGAATACCAATGTGTTTTTTTTCCCCCTGTGCACTCGAAATCCTTGTATCCTTGGCCAAATAATATATCTAAATCCCTCCAATTTCGTCAGTGCTCTATGTCCTTGATATATGCGGCTGTGGAGGGTTTTAATTGAGTAAAATTGTAAATTAGTTCTTGTCCCTTACCGTCTAAAGGGTGCAGTGCAAAAAGTCACCTGTTTCCTTCCAGCAAGCGGAGCGTGCTTTTATTACAGGGTGCTAAAAACCCTTCTCTCCTATTCATTTATTTGATGTTTCTTGACATTTAAATTCATTGGAAGCCTTGTAAATTACACAAATACATGGGGAAAAAAAACATGGCTTCAGAAGATCAGTTATTCTGAGCTCAGCTTTGAGAGCGAATTATATCATCTAATGAGAACATAAAATTGTAATTAATGCATTGAAATTAGCCTCTGAGAAAAATTGTCCATTGATATGCATGACAGAAAACATTCATGTGCTTGAATGTGAGTGCCAATATTTTGGCTCCTTCCTCCCACTGGCAAGAAAAAAAGAAAAATGAAATCCTTCAGGAATGATGAATTGAGTCATCACGTTCAGCAGCTAATTGTCTCAAATTGATATTTTGATGTACTACTAAAGATCACATAAAAGCAGTTGGATCTTAATTAGTATGATGATCACAGGGAGATGTGCGCGATTGGTGCGGTGCTCCGCTAACTTCCTAGCGCTCCATTCATCCTCGGTGGGGGCCCAACGGGTTGGCAGCTTGGCATCATGCCAGGGATTGACGTAGAGAAGCCGGGCGGCAATGCAGAGGTGCTGTGTGAGGATTGTCTTTAGGACTGAAAACTAGAAGCACACAGGAGCTCGGTAAAATGAGTGTGGAGGAGAGGAATGAGAGAAAGAAATGTTGGTAAAATGCCATCAAGTTTACAGTGTCAGGCCTACAGAGGGGGATCAGCCTGAAGCATGCAAAGCCTCACAGAGAGGTTAGTGGTTAGCATCCACCAGCAATGCTGAAATGCTCTGAGCTAGTGCTACCCAGCTAGAGCTGTAGGGCAGCGGGCTGACCTTTGCACTGGTGTACACTCGTATTTGGATGCTGTACAGGGCTATTTGCAATCTATGGACTGGAAGAATAAATGTGTAAGGAAATATTATGGAAGATACATGAGGTTTGGTTGAGCCTGATCACATTGCAATATATTTGAATATTTGATGTTGACTCCTGTTAAAAGTGGCTGTAGAAACTTATCAGGAGTCTGTAGCTACACTCTTGGCCCTTCGGCTGGCTCTTGGCTCTGACTGGAGGCTTCTGGCGTTAGACGGTGGGGGAGGCTGCCGGCGCTAATGATGAGCCGTAATGTAATTATCTCATCTCAGCCGTCTGTGGAGCAGCACTTTTCAGCTGTGGTGCTCACCGACACAACGCTGACCCTGACTCACCCTGGCTTTTACTGCTCCCCTCCTCTCTCTCCGGTATTACCCCACCGCCTGCCGCTTTAATATGCAGCCTGCGTGGTGCTATTTGGGCCGATGGGGTATGTTCCTGTCCCTGTCAGGATCAGCAAAGCTGCTAATAGATGTGCAATAAATAACATGCAGTTTATACCATAACTTGGCTTTTTGAGGCTCAGCCATACTCCTATGTAGAAGGTGCTTTAAACAAGCATTATGGTTATATCTTGCATTGCAGTTACATATTACCTCATGGACTACCAAAGTGCTGCAGTGGGAAATGAACGGTCTAACTTCATCATTGTATAAAAGAGGTATTTGACCAACATGAGCCTTCATTTCACACCTACAGATATTTAACCCCTTATACTCTCAGCTTATTTTTCAGTTATTCATCTTGAGCTATATAAGTAATTGCTATTAAAATAATATGAAAGGTGTGTAGTTATGAGATAAATGTTAGTCTGGATCTGTAAATGAGTGTAAGTTTAAAGGGTTCATTTTTGTCTCTTGTAATATATTATCTGCTTCTATTCGATTATTCTGAAATTTCTTACAAAGGTGAGATTGACCTATATATATATATATATATATATATATATATATATATATATATATATATATATATATATATAAAATGCTTGAGGGGTGCCCTTCATCCGTGTCCTTCAGCTGAGATCATTACAAAGTATATATGCATTTGATGAATTTAATTGTTGGAAGTACACTACATGCATTTTATGTATATATATATATATATATATATATATATATATATATATATATATATATATATATATATATATATATATTCATGTTGTCAGACTGGATATTAGCAGCTGTCATCCTGCAGTAGCAGCTGTTAATTTATTTTTAATGTATTTTTTCTTCACTAATTACTTGTTACTAAAGTAAGGGTTTGTGAATCAGTTGATTAATATCACTACCATTTGTGTTTAGAGGCCTAGTAGAGGAGAGCTGTAATGATCATTCCCTAGGGACATGGATGTGTTTTTATTTTTTCGGGATGTCATAACAACTGCCCCACCCCACACTGCCCCCTCCCCAACACCGTCATCACCACCACCTCCACCACCCTTTTTTCCCCTTCTCATTGTCCTCTTCTTTCACTTCCTCCCTTTCTCCTTCCTTTTTACCTCTCTTAAATTACTGAAACTGACCCTATTTCAATGGTGGAAAGTCAAACCAATTTGATTGTGAATGAGCCTGAAGGCTTCTCTTAATGAAATGCAGATACATCCACTACAAACCACTAGGTACAGATAAATGACAAAAAGAAAGGAAGCATACATTTTGTACTATGCTTTTATACACCGCGCACACACACACACACACTCACACACACACACATATATATATATATATATATATATATATATATATATATATATATATATATATATATATATATAATATTGTTATTATTTACACAACAAAACATTAATACTTACATGCTTCATAACAGATTGTTTAAAAAATTATTAATGATCTGTTTTCCTTTTTATTAATTTCCAGTTACATATTTTATTTTGACTTTTCTGACTTTTCGAATATTTCTCTAGTCCGTAATTTCGCTGCTCTGTTTTCTCATTGTGTTTTTATCATTCCTTCAGGTCAGAGTGTCATTCTTCAGTTGTACTCTTTTTAGTCTGTCTTTCACTCTATCATTGACAGTTTGTTTAACAAAACAGAGAGAAGGGGAAATAAAGAGATTTAAATAAATAAAGGAATTTTGTTTTAGCGGTTATACCCTATGACACTTGCTGAAAAAGGAACAGATAATTGGCCATAGCTTTTATGCACAGAAGCAGAGCTTGTGTTAGCACATCAAATATTTATTTGTTATTCAGTTCATTGTTGCCCTTTAAGAATCACTTTCCCTTTAAGAAACAGGCAGCAGTAAAAAAGCTTGTTTAGAGTGTGGCCTACTTGACGGGCCCTTTAATTGTCCACATGGAATTAGATTAATTTAAAAGAGAAAGAGAGAATGAGAAAAAAATGAGTGCTCATAAGGAGTTCAGCATCGTTCCCAAGGTTTATGAGGGCTGACGCCTCCTTTGTGCTCATTATCAGCAGAAAACCTTGGGGAGTAATGTTGACTTTACACTGTCCAAAATAGCAGCTCCAGAAGAGAGTGACGCTTCTTGGCTTTGTGTTCACCTGCACCTCTCAGCCCTCGAGACTCAGAGGAAAGGCTGCAGGTGCGATCTGGATTATGACTCACGTTTTAAATTTGTCTCAAGAAAAGAATGAGCCAAGGAAGCTGAGAACTTGTTTAGACGATTAGTGGTGAATTGCTCTATCTTTCCCTTTTATCCCTTTTTTATATCCTTTTAGCAGTTTTGGCCCACAGAAATATTTCCCCTTTCTTCCACACTTTTACAATATTTCATCCCCAGCATATTTTTAATGTTCCCAAAAGCCTTTTACCTCTTTGTTTCTATTATTCATCCCAAAAGTTCTGTAGCTCCGAGGCTGAGGGGTTGAAAAATAATTTTGTGTCCGATGAAATTTATGTGGCGCTAAGTCAGCACTTTGTGTGCTGTTTGGTAAGCCTTTGTGTGCGTGTGTGTGTATGTGTGTGTGAGTGTGTGCTGTCATACTGTCACTAAGTCCTAATGCCTCTCCAGAGGGATACCTGGAGAAGCAGCGTACCCAAGCAGACTGCCTTTAGCGGGGCACAACGCTGACATCGGCTTCCCGCTGAGACTAGAGGTGTCACTGCATGTATGTAAACCAGTGACAGATGAGTGCAGAAAACACACACTGCTGAGGGAAAGTCTGCTTCTCATCTGCCATCACTTACAACCAGAGCACTGACAGAGCGAGACAAAATAGTGAAGGCCTGGGATTTTCACACACACACACACACACACACACACACACACACACACACACACACACACACACACACACATACACACCAGAGTGGCACCGGATAAAAGATATTTAGTTCCCAATTCTTGCAAGGGAAGCCAGTCTTTTCTTAGAAGCAGTGATGGAGGAATTCAAAACAGTAAAGCCTTCCTCAAACGCAATGAGACACACATGCGCACGCACACTCGCATACACACACAACCTATGTGTAGCTTGCAGCATGGCCTCGATTAAAAGCCAGTTTTGACTAAATTCTTGCTCACCGGAGTGCAGATTTAGCCTGAGCTCTCTCGTGAGAAAAGGGCCCAGGCGATAATTGCAAACGAATGAGGATTTGCCGAGTTGCAGCCTCGGGCAGTGTTCTGGGTCAAAGGTCATAGGGGGTCAGTGTTACACTCACAGCAGCCTCACGTCAACCCTTTTTCTCTCGAAATAGAAGCTGCTACGTCATACCGCTGCCAGCAGCATGGACTACAACCTTCCCACCACCCCCAGGCTGTGTTTACACATGTGTGTTTATATATATATATGTGTGTGTGTGTTTGTGTGTGTGTGTGTGTGTGTGTGTGTGTGTGTGTGTGTGTGGCCAGTGTCAGAATCCAATCAGAGCAACTTCAGTAAGAATCTGATGCTTTGACTAGAAGCTTAAACACAGATGAGCTTTGAGCTTTAATGAGAGCAATACTACTGGTGACCTGCAGATTTTGTTATTTTTAATGTTTAAAATCAGCCCACACACACACACACACTGGTATAGTACAGAGATAAACACTCTGTAGTTTTGCATGTTGGTTCTGAAGCATTTTGGCTCTTTAACGTTAAACGTCGCTGTCTGAGGCTCGACAAAAACAGCTTGAGAACAGAACTGCTCATTGTGTGTAGGAAAGAAAGGTAACATTATGAACACTGTTCAAAGACAACAGAGAGCTCCATTAATACAGACTAGAGACAAGCATAATGGCAAGTATTTAAGAAATTCTGCAAGCACATCCCAAATACACAGATCACTTTTCGTTTCTTGTTTTTGCCAATGTACTCAAAAAATGTTTTTTTAGCTCTTGACTAGTTCCTGATGTTGGTAAAATATTTATCTTTGTGTTCCTTTACCATTTTGATAAATTGTTTAATATTGCTATTTCAAATTACACTCCTGCATGGAGGTAATGAAGTTTGCTGTATTTTTCAGGTAGTGTGAAATGTAAGCTTGTGTGAAATGAGCTCATGCATCTTTGTTGGCCTTAGGCCATCTTCACTTTTCTATTCGATTTCTGCAATGAAAAATTTTACTTATATAAGGTGAACATACACTGTACTTTAAAAATTGCCTATATTTGTATCTACTTTTCCATTTTCCAAATCATTGTGTACTTGTGTTTAAGTGAATCCATGAGTCATCTGCAGAAGTGAGTGTTTTTTTTTTTAAATTTTATTTATCGGTGCTCTAGTGGGTTATTTTTAGTGGCTTGCAGTGTAAGAAACCCGATTCTCATTTGAGCAGCGAATGACCTCGGGCTCTGTGTATTGATGAGTGGGATTTGTTCCTTAATAGAATTGTATCTAATTAATTAGCTTTTAATTGGGAAGAATACGGTACATGCAAATACGCACTCACATTCACTCGTTACTTAACTACATAAATAATTGTACATTCATTTTCTCTTAATGGAAGGTGGCCGTTCATGAAGGCCTTTCAGGTTTATTTGAGCTGCTGAGCTGTGTGTGTGTGTGTTTGTGTGTGTGTGTGGACTCACTGTTCTACACAAACTCATTATGCTCAGTGGACCAGCAGAATGCCAGTGAACAGGAAGTTAAAACCTGTTCAATAACAACATTTTTTACATTTCATTACATTGTTTAATGACAAACTGACTATCTTAGTGTAAATAAATGACTCTGATCACCATAGTACTTAGATGGCAGATGGAGGTTATTGTAATGTGTGTTCTTTATGGGATAGGCATTAAATTGCATGTAGACTGCATGCTGTTTGCATACTGAGAGGAGGTGAAGGTGAAGGACCTGTTGTATTCATTCATTTAGTTCAGTTCTCCTTTTACTTTGCCTAATCATGACAAATTGACAGCGTCCTTTTTTTTCTTTCACACCTTTCTGCGTCACATTTTCTCTTGTCCTTTCTCAGCTCTACAACCCATTCCCAGTCCCCCCACCCCGCCTCTAGCTGTCCTTCAGGCCTCACACCAGCTAACGCTTTCAATTTACTGCCATTAAGACAGCCAGTGAGCCGCCTTAGTTCTCCGTAAACCCGCTTTGCTTTCATTGCAGGCTCAGTCCTGGGAAAGACATGGAAGCTGAGTGAATTCATTTGCGCTCTGTTGCAGGAAGGAAAACTGTGCATGATCAGAGTAGTGTGCAAAATGTCAGTTCAATATTCATCCACTTAGAAGTGCAATGGTGCTGTCAGCAAGCTTTTTTTTTGTGCACGAGTATTAGCGTAGCCGTGAATGGGCACTGACGCTGCTTTTATGGCTCTTAAATAGAGCTGAAAGTGGTGTGCAATGAACGCTATTAATATTTATTAACACTCTGGACCAGGAGGTTAAAAGCAGCAGTTTTGTTTGGCTGTATGATTTATTGTGCTGTTGATGGACTACACAGCTGTGATGTTGAAGGTTAGACTCACTGCTGTACCCATCACAGAGATTCATATATCCATGACCTTATAGAAACTTCCTAGTCATTTTCGCATGGGAGAATTCACATTATTTGCACATTAGTGCATAGACTTAGACACATTACAAATCTGTTCATGTGATTTGTTTTATCATGTGTATGCTGTAAATGCTTTATTCTTACACTCTATTCATAGGGATATATGTGTGTGCATGTGCATTACCCGTGTGTGCGTGTGTGTGTGTGTGCTGGTTGCTGATGCTTTTGCTCAGCTGAGCATCACACCTGCATTAGCTCTGAATTATACCTCTTCCCTCTCATCAAATCGATACGGCGACGACAGACGAACACTGGCTGCGAGGTATCACTCTTTGAGCAAGAGAAAATGAGAGAGCGAGAATGAGAGAGATGGATCAACGTGTGCCAGAGACCTGTCGCTCTCACATGGAGAAAGAGAGAGCGAGAGAGACAGATGAGTACTTGTGCCCAGAGACCTGTGGCTCTACGTCTCCAGAACACACTGATCCAGGAAACTCGAGGCGAGACAGAGACAGGAGACGGTTTTAGGTTTTGCATAAGATATAAAATCAGACCAGATTAGACCCAAGTTTAGATGCCAGGATTGAGCTCACATGACAGTTGAGATTAGGGAGGCCAATAAAGCCTTTTTTTAATTTTATTTTTTATTTTTTATAAATGTCTAATGATAGTCCTTAGACATTTTGCAGTATTGCAGTATAAGCATACACATTTTCTTAAATATGGACAGTAAAATAGTAGTGCTGCTTTAAAAAACCCTGGAAAACTGACAAGGTTTCATTTTAATCAAGACTACAAAATTATGGGGGGAAATGTACAACACTTTTTTTTCCTATTATAGAAATTCAGTACAAACTTTTTATACTCTAATCAGCAAAATAAATATGTCAGTGTATTGTGATATAATTTATAACAATTTGAGATTTTATCATTATATTGATCAAGTCCTACAACTTGGGAAAATATATTGTTTGCTAGTCATCAACGGGATCCATGACTTTATAATACTGATACTGCAGAAGCCTGTAATCTCTTAACATGCCACCATTTTTGTTTTTTGCTTATTTGTTTTTTATTGTGTTCTGTGTGCATTTTGAAAAATTCCAGAAAGGATTTCAGATAGATTTTCTGTGGACGTTTTGATTAATCATCAACAGTTGACCTTAGTTTGATCAGAGATGAAAAAGAAGAGGAAAAGTGTCTAGTGAAGTGTTTACCTTGCTCTCTGGTCAGTTTACTTAAAGCCTTACTGAGATTACAAACTGCAGTAATAATAATCATAATAATAATAATAATAATCATCATCATCATTATCGTTATCATCATTATAATTAGTACCTTTCATACATACATACTTAATCAGACAATAAAAGAGATAATAATAAGAATCAATTAGGGACATAATATGAGCAGCAATAACAATAAAATGAAATATTTTAAACAACGGGAAAACATGAATAAGTGTAAAAGAAAACAAAAGGGAAAAAACAAGACTAAAAACGGACAAAATCAGTCTGAATGAAAAATAAAACAGGAGAAATCATCAATAAAATGTCTTTAGCTGCTTGATATATAGTACAATGTGGCAGTCCATACTGTTAATTTGTTGATAAAAGTGTGTACATATTAAGCGGAGTAGCTGTAGACCTGCTGGATGCTCCTGGTGATGATAAAGCACTCAGTCGGTTTTACAGGGTGCTGAAACACACTTCACTGCCTTCTGTGTGCTGTATAAAGCTCAGATCTGTATTCTGTGATGTGTGTGGCGTGATCCTCTATTTGAGCCATGCTAGACTGTGCCAGTGGGCGAGCCAATTTCCCATAACACCCCCCTCCGCTCAGGAAAGTTCCCCATGCAGCAGGGCCACCTCACTCCAGTAACTTTGGTGCAGTACAGTCCAGAGATTTCTATTTCATATTGACCAGAGATTGCTTCAGTTTCCTCATTCCACCTTTTGAGCGGCCCGTGTTCTGCGCCTGACCTTCTCCTGCCACCGCAGTCAATAGTGACCGCCGAGCACCATGGATTCCAGACGGAGCAATGCTATTTACAGCTGACCACCATGTTGTCTTTCTCTTTTGTCTACTGTTCTTAACGCTTAATCGTTCAGTGAAAGCATTATCGAGATTCTTAATTGCAGTTTATTTGTACACTACTGCAAGAACAATATCTCACTGTGAGAGCTCACTGACATGCTTAGCTTTTCCTTATTTATTTAATTCTTGATTTTCTTACATTCAGCCATGCTTTATCGCCTGGCTTGATCACATTAACACAAAAGCAGCAGACACTCCAGTCACATGTTCTATTTGTTAATACGCTGCATGTAGACTTGCATGTTAATGGTAAGGAAACAAGGTGTCATTTTGATATACGATCAGTGGCAGTAATTACATTCTGCAGTTATGTACCTTTTCCTGAAAAAATAAAAAAATAAAAAGCTTTCCCAGGCAGGGAGTTTCAAGAGCTTTGTTCATATATGTGCCAATTTTCTACTATCAACGCCTACCATTATAGAGTGAAGAGCTTGAGTAGAATCTCGATGTGTGCTACACTGAACATCCTCTTAGATATAAGCCTACTTTTATAATGTAAAATATGTAAATGACCCATTTTATTTGCATATATTGATCTCCCCGTAGTGTCATTTCTCCCCCAGCTTTAGTGAAGTGAAACTTATTCGTCTAGAAGTTGGCTAACTCATAAATAGACATGTCTTTAAGTTGTGAAGTAGATGGACGAATTTGGTTCCCAGAGGCAGATTGAGCCTTGCTCTGCACTACAAAGGATTTTCAATCAGGAGAGACTTAAAAATCAATATGGAGTACCATGGGGCTAAGGGCCTCCCTTAAGGAAAATGTGTGCCTGAAGTTACTGAGGCTAATAAAATCTGCTTAAGAAAGACACAAATGTAGCACAAAATCTAGATTTATTTGTGTTCCGTATGCATTGTTTTCTATTGGTTTTTACTGGGGGGCATTAAGCTACATCATACACTAATACATATCTAAACTGATCTGCTGCTGTTCAGACTCCCCCCCTCTGTCTCTCTCTCAATCAGTGATCAGTAGACGAGCAAGGTAAGCAGTGGTTTAGAGCTTGGCTGTACCAATGAGGCTGTTTAAATTTCGCTCAGATATCCAGTACCCACAGAGCTCTACATTTTTCATAAGTCACAGGGCTGGTCAGTTACCACATCTTTCATTTTTTATTAGTCTATACAAACAACAGTAATAATATAATAATCACTTATATTAAAAGAAAAAAAAAACCTGCTGTGCAGGTTTCGTTGTTTTCTGGTTTTCTGCAAATGAAACAGGCAAATGACAGTGAGGCTATGCTGCAGAATGCAACTATAATTTAATATAATTTATGTGTAGTAATATCTCTATTGATGAACCATATAGAAATGTATATAGAAAAATATTGCATTGTGTCAGGAATTTTTTTTTATGATAATTGGTGTAGCCGATTATTAATCTTCATGAGTGGTCCTTTTTATTTCAGGGTATCTATAGGTCTAATTATTGCAATCCTGCCTCTGTTTGTGGCTTATGATAGTCTATTGATTCTTGTTCCTCTCAAGTGTTCCTCATTTTATTTGCCACTTCTGGCTTGATCATAAGGGATCTAAATCTGCATCTGGATTTCTGTAATGCTGCTTTCTAATATTTCTATTGTTAAAAGCATTATACACACAAAATTAATTTGATGTTATCTTTTATATATTTTTTGTGCTATATACAGTATGTTTCTCCATGACCAGCTGAAAGTTCTGGTGATCATAGTTAGGAGACTGCAGTGGGTCACATGCTTGTAGCATCTGCTATGGTGCATTATAGCTGCATAGTCTATTTTGGGTAAAACCTTTAAGTGGAGCTTTTGTAATGTTTATTTAAGTAGCAAGCATTGCAGGGCTCAGTGCAGCTGGGCTCCTAGTTTACCTGTACTGTACCCTCCCCATCCCACCCTGCACCTGCATGATTAACTCTGAACTGAGGGTTTCTCAGTTAAATATAGACTCACATTTAAATCCTCCTTTGGTGTCAGAGAGAAGGGTAGAAGAAGTAGTGAAAAAAATGTAAATGACTTTGGGAGTATAGAAAGGAAGATGGTGACAGGGATTTTCACTTGCTGACTGTGTTTTTGTGCTTGATGAACAGTAAGAGAGCACAATCTAGCAAAGCACTCCAATGACTCGTACTGCAAAATGCACAGGCTGCTAAGTAGCCAGAGTGTAAGAATTCATTAACCACTTGCCATATTTTTATCTCTGTAACATATCTAATTTTCCAAGAGGTGCCTTTTCTCACAGTTGGTCAGAGCTAAATGTTTGACTTGTGTTCAAGTGCACCTTTCATCTAATCAGAAATAGTTCAGCTGCGACCACCCATGCAGAGTGGAGGCTTTGCATTTTATTCTTCTGTAAACAGAAATTTGCACAAACAGCACAGTGGCGCTTGAATGGTTTTATTAATTACATCAAAAACATGTTAACAGGAATCGGATTATCCCATGCAGAGTTTATTTTTCCACTTCACAATCACTTTTGTTGTGGTGTGTCTAATGGAGGGTGAGTGTGAAGTAATCACAGGGCTGAATCGGACCACTGAACGAGGTAATGTGCTCATTTGCAATGGACCAGGTCTATTGGTTTGTAATTTAAATGACTGCCTGCTGTCTTTGTATTTGCTGAGAAGTTCAGTCACGAATGCACATCCGTGTTTACGCATGTGCTTGTATCATATTTTTTTGTTGTCTGTTTTGTGATGGACAGGATCATCTGCTAAGTCTGCAAATGTAAATTCTTCCCTTGGGCCAAGCCTTGATTTCTTGTTTTTTGTTTTGTTTTGTTTTGTTTTTGTGGGTCAATGTGATTTTCTCCTGAGCCAACAGGTAATACTGGTTCTCCAGAGCAAACTAGGTGAGTGGTTCTTCGAAGATTGGTTTTGGTGGCTATATGGATGCAGAGGAATAATTCAGTTCTCTAGAGCTAGCAGGTTGGTTGGTTCTCAAAAGCAACAAGGCAGAGGTGTGCATTGGACCTGGAATCCTGTGGGAACTAACAACAAAGTTGTGGGAACAGGCGTTTTTTTGTTTGTTTGTTTGTTTGTTTCATGCACGCAGGAGTGGGTGGTCAGATATGAAGTTTATATGAAAAGGCCAGGCCCATTAACAAGTGAGCATATTGGATATGACACAGTGCTGACCTGGCTCAGTGTGATATGTTACAGCATTCATTCTTTCATCTTCAGTAACTGAAGTACTTTACTGTAGTACTTTACTGAAGTACTTTACTTCAGTACTGAAGTACTTTAGCTTGGCCAGAGTCACACAGGTTTCAATAACTAATTTGTTTATATTTTGGTAAATATAACTAAATAAGATTGTTAGAAAATATAACATGCAGGTAAAACAAAAATAATAACTAAATAGGAAAAAAAAATGATAGCAAGTGGGATTGCTCAAACATTTTTTTTGCATTGGGTGGAAGTGGTCAAGAGTGTCCATTGGTGCTGGAGGAATTGGTCAGAATTCCTTCTGACGTGAATGGGAATGGGATTTTTAAAAAAGACAGCCCCATGTAAACCTCTACCAGAAGCACAAGATGGTTGTCTAGAGACAGCAGTTACGGGTGTGTGGAGCGAGAAACCTATGGTTGTTTTCTTGAACTCATGAGTGTTTGTCTAGAGGTAGCCAGTTTGGTGGTTGGGGTGGTTACCAGGTTTGGGTGGTTTTCCAGAGCTCACTTCAGGGTGGTTCCAGAGAGTCCCTTTAGTTCTGAAGAGCCAGACGTGTGGACTAGCAGTTTGGGTGGTTTTCTGAAGCTCACTGATTAGGTTGGTTTTGTGAAGCCAGGGAATCTAGGTAGTTGCTCAGAGCAAGCAGGTTGACTTGATTCTTTTGCTCCATCCCTGGATGGCTTATGGCTTTGAGACTGAGCCCTTTGGGGAGGAAATAGGGTTTGGTCAACGATGCTTCATGCAGAAAGGTCACAGTCTTGAGCTCCTCTCTTTTGAAGTGTGTAAGTGATCTCAAGAGACATTGTGTGTGCACAAGAGAAAGATGAGGAATGTGTGAGGGGCAAAGAGAAGGAGAGAGAGAGAGAATCCACCGACCAAGTTTAACCCTCACATCAGGACAGTGGTAGCTAAGCAGTTAAGGTTCTCTAACCCTAGACTTTACCTTAGGTAAACCCTAACCCAAGCCCAACCACAACTCCAGTGCTACCCTAACCTAGGTCCAAAGGTTGTGAGATCAGATCTCAGGACTACCAGCAAGCAAATGCTGGAGTCATGAGCAAGACTCTTAAATCCACAGGTGATCATCTGTACGTGTGGGCAGTAACTCCTTTGTAAGCCGCCTTTGATAAAGGCATCTACAAAATGCAGAAATGTAAATATGTCCCGACACCCACACTGTCAGTCTCATCCAGTTCAACAATCAATTTTACACTGGGAGGATTCAATCCAGAAGGATCTGCTCTGTCAGTGACACATGCCTGTCTCATGTGTCATTTGATTTTAAGACATTTCCTGGCTAAAGTTGAAATTTTTCACGCATACTGATGTAGAATTGTATTTGTCCACACTGGTTCATTCTTCCATCTTATTGGTAAAACATTTCATCATATTGCTTTATGTTTGTTTGTGAGAGAGACAGAGTATTTTAACTCTAATCTCTTTGTAGAACTGAAGGCCTTTCCAACGACTGTGGATGTGCTTAGCTTGCTTTAGAGCTCTCCACTGGCTCGCCAGTCTTTTGGCCTCTGGTGTCATGCCTTAATGAGCATCATTTGGACAGAACAATGGCGCTGCGCATATGCTCGAGACCCCATGAATTATTGCTTTGCATAAGAAAATGCCAAATGTGAAACACTTGTCTCTTTCGCCTGTCGAGTGTTAGGCAGACAGAACGCCATCATGGGCTATTAGGCAGTGCAGGCAGCACTGTCAACACCAGCGCCTCATCCGCTCTGAAATCATCTATGATTATGTGGAAAGGTTGGAACGTTTAAATTTGCATTTGAATGATGACATGCAAGTACATTAACAATGCTGTGATGAATTTAGTGTGATTTTTGTTATTATATCTGTTTGCTAAAAAACAGGTTGTGGATTTTTGTTCAGAAATGTTGTGTTGTATGGGAGGATGGAGACTAGGTATTTTCACCTTTATAGCTTGTCTTTATGGCTTCAGCCATGACTAGACCACACCCAATGCATTTGGCTGGTCACTTGAAAATAATGGCTTTAATCTACACCTCAATAACACAAAAAGATGTAGGCCTATAAATAATATCAACTTGGATCTAACATGTTTAGTCTGTGGAACGTTCAGCATTAAAATGCACTCCCTTTAAAATAGCGCCAATTAATAGCCAAAAACTAAAATTGCACACATTTATATAATGAGGCTAATATTTGAATGGTTGGATTATGTTCATAAAATAAATCCGTACTGAGTGGGGGGGCATGAATTAATTTTACAGTTAAAGGGGTCCCTGGTGGCAAGAAGCTTAAGAACCCCAGTTCTAGAGGACAGAAAAATACTCATATTTTATTTTTATTTACAGCAAATGTGAAGTGTGCCAGGCTTGGCACCATTCTATGCACATCACAGGGTTGCTGAATTTGTAAGAAATGTGTGAACTACTATGATCATATCTCCTGCATAGTTGTGATTTTGGTTATTTAAAGCTTTTTCCTGATTATTTAAAAAAAAATTACACTTAAGAGGTGATTTCTTAGTTTAAACTAGACAATTAGGAATTTAAAAATGTTAATATTCATATAGTTATAACAGTTTCTTTCTATGATGTTATGGCAGTACTGTAACTGCATGTTGTCATGTCAGTATAACTTATTGAATTATATCTATATATGTTTCTCAACAGTTAGACAAATGTTTTTATTGACCTGCCAAAGGTATCAGCGGAAACATGAAATGATTTAAATGCGCAGCACTAATGCAGACACAAACCTGCAATAAATAACTTAGTACAACAGCAGTAAACTTTGCGTTTATGTGAGACTGATTTACATCGATCCTACTCTAGAGCATGTGTTCCATAAAAAAATGCCAGGTGCCTATTATATATGAACATGTTTATATTTGTGTGCGTGTGTAGTAGAGGGGATGTATCATAGCTGGATTCAATTGAGTGCAAACATTTAAATCTGGCTCAGAAAAGGCTGCAGAGGCCCTCGTGACACCTCGAGATACATTATTCAACACATTGACTGCAGGGAGAGTTTGAGTCCCGGCCAGCTCACTTTCATATGCACCAGCGGAACACAAGCTGCCTGCTCTGATCTGCCGGAAAACTCGAGCCAGTGCTGGACGCTCGCTAGCCAAAACGAGTTCAGCTTCATGCAAGTCTTACCAATAGATCACTTTCACACTTTCTCGCCACTCACGGACAGGAAAGCTCGCAAGTGTGCATTCGCCAGCAGCGAGGCCTATCTAAGATTTAGCTGAGAGTGTTATATTACTGTTGCTTTTCAAGAACAACATCTAATGTTGTTTTGTGACATGGGACCTTGCAGAATTGCTGTCAGTGTTATGAAATTTGTTAATGATGTTGAAAGACCTGAAGCATTAAATATTAGTGATTTGCATGTTATTAGTTTACATCTCTGCATCAGTGAAGATATTCTCTGTATGGAGGAGTTCCATTTTATCTATATACTTATATACAAGATTTGTACCTAAAATAGGATATTCAGATTTTGGATGAGTTTCTGAAACGTTTTGTTGCAACAGTTTTGCTGGACTTACTGTCAGTTATAGCCATCAATAGTTCAAATCATTTCAAATTGGTAGGCTATTATGGCTAAACTCAGAATACACCAGTCACTGGAATTATTGAAACTGTCAACAATCTAGCAATTCTTTTTGTTGTTGTTAATTGCAGGAAGATTAAGAAACAATTGCACAGTCTGATACAGAAATTACAGGTGAAGTCTTCTTTATTTTAGACTCGAGCGATGCCTACACTTTTATTTTAAATTGTGTACTATTGCACACATTTGCACTGATTTATTTAATGCTATTTAATGTTATTTTATTTTTCAAAAACTGTGGGTTTGTGTCATGCTTATGGTTGTGTATTTCTTCCTGCAAGGTAGCAAGCAAGGCCAGTTTGTTCATTTTAGATGGCCATTTTAATTGAAGCTTAGTGGTTAAAATTATTGTTGATATTCAAGGTTTCATTATTGGTATTGGAAAAGAAAATGGTATTGTACAATGTCTAGTTCTTTGTCACAGTAATATATTAAAGTGAGTGATTTTAGCCAAAGAGATTAATGAAATGAATATTTTTTTTTACTACTACTACTAGAGAAGTCGTGCACAAAGAACATCTTGTTAAACATTTTAATTGGTTATTACCAATCATTATCAGGAAGACCTTTATTCCTAGTGCTTTGCTATTTAAATGTTTTAACAGGAGCCGATCAACATGAAATGGGGTGTAGATTTGCCTTTGTCTGCTGCCTGTGCTTCCTTCCCTTTACAGAAAACCAAATAAAGATATTTTTCATTCACAGTGCCTCAGACCATTACCTGTCCTTGGAAGAGTCTCTTCACTTCAGCATATCCGATTCCTCTATTGAAATGAAATTACAAAGGCTTGGACATTTTTAAAACATCAAATTTGTTTGCTAAATTCAAAGCATTGATAAATGTTTGAAATGAACTTTGTGTCCATATTCAATAGGTAATTTTTATGCAGTTTCAGAAGACTTTTATGAACATGGTTAAGTGCTCCTCACAACACAGTTCCTCCCACAATACCGTGGTTATGTACAAAAGAAACATTTTCATGAGTGTGTTTGTAGTGCTAATGTTCTGACTTGTTGATCCAAGATCCATCCCTATACCGCTATATATGCTGAAGCAGCTTCATGCATTATTACTTTACCCATTTATTCAATCACTTGATTTTCCATAATAGTGAATGTGAGTTTGAGAATCATTTTCTCTCTCTCTGTCTCTCTCTCTCTATAACGTCAATAAAAAGTATGCTGTCTATCTCTGAAGTAAAAATGACAGACCAATAAGTACTTACAGGCATTTTCTCTTTTACTTTGGAGGACTTGGGCCTGCTTAGAAATTACACGTATGACATATTTGATAGACTACTTGACCATCTGCAATTTATCAAAGCTGAGGCTAATATTTAGACAGCTATGTTAGTGGCTGCTTACCCAAGGTATAATTATGTTTTGTTTTTTTGTTTTTTTAACCAAATATTCACCTGTGCTTTAGGCAGGTTTGAATGTTTTGTGCTCTATACATAGATTGAGAATTTAATATTAACATTAGTACTATGAAGTTTTATTGACGTGTGAAGTAAAATGCATACATACAGTTTGACTATTTTTTAATCACTTTTAATAGACATTGTTACAAACAAAATTCCAGAAATCTGGATGTGGCTCTCGATAAAGTGTAAAAGAAAGAAGCAGCACACTTCATTTTAACAGCATTTTGGATACTTATTAATTGACAGATTGACAGACATAATTAGATTTTAGATTTCCCAGCAAATACATATGCTCTCTGTATTTGCTGTATATGAACTTGCTGATTAAATTTTCAGTCTTTTCAGTGGCTCAATGTCATTTGAGTCTCTTCAGTAAAATGATTCATTCAGATTCATTCACCAGGTTGTAGTTTGCCTAAAATCGCAACCTGATCATGCAGCCATATAATACAACAATAGATCAAACCGTGTAAAATGTCTAATAATCTTTTATATTTTGTGGGGTTTTTATTATATATATATATATATATATATATATATATATATATATATATATATATATATATATATATATAAAATATCCATGTTTAGAATAATTATTTTCTCACCCAGACTAACACAGACCAATACTGCATGCACTGAAAGGCTGAATGAAAATCATTGAACTCCGCTGAGGGAGGAGCAAATCTCAGCCATAACCAAAATGATCCAGTGATTCAAGGGGTATGGATTATGTTCAACATACATGCAAATGCAAGTACAACATACAGACAGGTAAAACATGTCATGTAAAAACGCAATAACCAAAATAGACACTGACCTGCTGAATGTGAGAGGAGCAAATTTTGGTTGTGACTTGAAAAATTTGCAGATCCAAACACTAAGGGATTCACTGACTCAAGGGGTGAGGATCAGGTTCGGCACACATTCAGTTGCAAGTATGACTTACATAATTCACAGATGCTTAAAAACCTCTGACAGATAGCAAAATATCTGACATAAAATACTGTGTTATTCCCGAATTGTTCATGAACAAAACATGCCTAGTACACTAACTGTGTGTTACTTTTTTTTGGATATGAAGAGGCACAAGGGATATACAAGGGAGGGAAGGAAAGAAGGAGGGAATGGGGGAGGGAAACGTCTCTCTGTTACCTCACTTCTGCTAATGACCTTTAAAGATCCATGGATTACATAGGAAAGTCGTTGTGCTAAGCATGTGATGGACCCTTCACAAAACGAGGGCCTTGAAAATTATTATTGCAAGCAATATAAGATAATGGATGGCCATTATTCTCCCTGCTGTCATGTTCACGTATATTGTCCACTCTTGAAATATGATGTATCCACCGTACTTACCAGCCACTTAATATCAGAAAGCGAATCATGCACAATGATTTATAAAAATGCTGGCGTAATGTGTGTCGTGGTGTGCTCATTGGCTTTGGACTGATGGATGAGAAGGTAGAGTGCATTACAGTGTGTATATATAGGACATGGGAAAACAGACTTAGATTTTATAGATTGTCCAGAGCCATATCTCCCTGCAGCTCTCGCCTGGTTTCCCACTGAAGCTAAGCAGGGTTGAGCCTGCCCAGTACCTGGATGGGAGACCTCCTGGGGAAAACTAAGGTTGCTGCTGGAAGTGGTATTAGTGAGGCCAGCAGGGGGTGCTCACCCTGTGGTCTATGGGGGGCCTAATGCCCCAGTATAGTGACGGGGACACTATACTGAAAAACAGCACCGTCTTTCGGATGAGACGTTAAACTGAAGTCCTGACTCTCTGTGGTCATTAAAAATCCCAGGACACTTATCGTTAAGGAGTAGGGGTATAACCCCGGTGTCCTGGCAAAATTCCCCCATTGGCCCTTCTCTATCATGGCCTCCTACTAATCCCCATCTCTGAATTAGTTACATCAATCTCTCCTCTCTACTAATAGCTGGTGTGTGGTGGGTGTTCTGGCACACTATGGCTGCCGTCACATCATACAGGTGGATGCTACACACTAGTGGTGGATGAGGAGATACCGTCCCCCCATACTATGTGAAGCACTTTGAGTGTCTACAAAAGTGCTATATAAATGTAACTGTAATAGATTGATGAAATCCTTCACAGTCTGATTTGGTAAGTAAAATGCAACATCTGCTGTTGTACCTGGATTCTTTTCCTCATTAACAAAATAATAACAAAAGTTACTTCACATAACATCCACCAGGCAGGGGATTTAAATTCCTGGTTTTTTTGTTTTTTTACAACTAAAACATTTAATTATATATTAATTTGCTAAAACACGTCTCAATAGACACAAATCTGTTTTAGGTTATACTGGTGAAAAAGCAGATGTGGAGGAGCTGGAGAAAAGGGGGGGGGGGGTGGGCCAGGAGAACACAAGGAGAGAAGAGGAAAGCATCGTATCAGTGCAGCTTTGAGAGGCGTAATCAGTGTTTAGCAGATTGAACTGATTACAGCTCTGTCACAGCTGGCCTTCCCTCACAGCGCAGTCATGAATATTATGCTGAGTTAGAAAGCATGGCCTCGTCTTCCGGACACTGGCTGCTTGACTGACATGTCAGCTATATTAAAGATAAGTGCCCTGTATAAATTCACCTCCCATCACTGCTGGCTTTTGGCCTCCCTCCTCTCTCTCTTTTCCAAACGTCTCCTGGCCTAGTCTGTGCTCGTCTTTAGATAGTGACTGTTAGCTATAAAAGTGACGCCCTGTCACCGATGCCTCCGCTGTGATATGGAAGCTTGCATATGGGGAGTTAAGTTGTAGCGTCCTGACGGTGCTTCTGAGACAAAAGCAGATGGCACATTAGAAGTAAATCACCTTATTAACCTTCTCCAGTTTCTCTCTTCTTGTACACCAGTGCGTGGATGTGTCTAACTGACAGCTTGAACTGACTGAGCTATAAGCAAGTCGGTGTTTAAAACTGAGCTTGCAACATGTTCTTAAGCCTGTTAAATTCTACACATGCATGCTGGAGAGTATAAGAAAACCAATATTTACTACTAAAGGAGAGGCATTTACAGCTGAAATGTCTCATTAAAAAAAACAAACAAAAAAAGACCTTTCACTGTGCTGGGTTCACTGACATACCATGTTTTGTGTTTCATTTAATCAGTGCAAGACTAATTATATTAGGAGTACTGAAAATGAGAATGCATGCTTTCACACTCTTAACCTGTTTGGAATTGCACTAAATGATATTAATACAGGTGTGTTTTAGGCTTATGGAAGGTTATAATTTTGCATCGATTATTACAGACAGTAAAATACCCTCAATCTGTGATTGTCTGAGGGAATCAAAAGTCAGTGCTGAGCCTTGTGTCCGAGTATACTATTATATACAGTATACATCTAAAGGAGACAAAAAAAAATCAGCTGTATCACTTTGCTGATGAGCTTCACAATGACAAACCACATGTGCAAACCAAAGCATTACATTTCCTCTTAAAGGATTCTTTGGTTTGTCCCTCTTTAAGGAAACCCTTGAAGTCAAGTAGAGTCAAATTTAAAAACATTTTAAAAGCTAATAAAATCACTTTGAAGGGAAAAAAATAATAGCATAGAACTTAAAGATTCTATGTAGAACCATTTTAAAAATCTAGAACCATTACAACTGCTTAATGTTAATGTAACGCATGGTGTGTGTTCGATGCTAATTACAGTAGTCAAGTGCAGACAGCTGGATGACGCCACTTAACCGCTATGTAGAATAACTAGAGTAAAGCTGAAACAGTCAAACTACAAATTACTGACATTGACCAATTTACTACATAATCATTGCAATCAGATGTGTTCAAGTAGGCGAGCTCTCTGTACAAAGCAAGCTGGTGCAGTTTTTGGAGTGGAGGAAAGTTTGTTCCACTTGACAGGGAAAGTCTGTGAAAACATGCTGCAGGAACCTAATCAGCACTTGCATTTACATGCATCTGTATTTTATATAGGGCAGCGTGAAGGCACAGTGAGTAGTAGGGCTGTGAATCTTTGGGTTGACAGCAAATCGATTCAGTTCACGATTCATTGGTTTTTGATCCGATTCAGAATTGATTGTTGGAAAATTCAGAATGATTCAATTTGATTTGATTCACTTAAGAACGATTCGATTCGGCAATTCAATTCAGTAACTTTTTCAAGTGTATTATTCACAGTATTTAACTTCAAATGTATCTTGAGCAAGAAAAAGAATGGCAAACTACTTTATGTTTTACTACTGACTAGTAAACTTACTTACTACTTACTAGTAATCTATGTTACTATATGTACTCCTGAACATATAGGCAAGCAGGAATAAAAAGTGCAATTAAAAAACTGTCAGGAATTCAACCAAGAGGTCCTCACTGCAGCCTGTAGCACAATGACGTATTGGATTAGCTCCACTACATACTGGATGTTGTAACATGCTTGCGCAGATGGCAGACAGTATGTCACTAAGTAGCTCATCTATAGTTATGGTTATGGTTAGGGTTAGAACATTCAGTACGTAGGGAATGTAATCCAATACGTCATTGTGCTATAGGCTGCAGTGTGGAAATACTCAATTCAACTGTCAGGAATCCACAAAAGTGCATTTAAAATAGCTCGCTATAGGGGCACATATCCATGCGTGTAAACCAGGCAACGGATGCAGTTATAGCTTGAGCTCAAGTGGAGTTTTTGGGAAGAATCAGACTAAACAGGTTAAGCAGATTAGACCTTACCATACCTGAACTTGAGCTAGCAACTGCCGCATTTGCTTCTCCAGATATCTCTGTCTTAATACCATGGTGACTGCACAAATGGTTGCTGAGATTCATCGTATTCCCAAATGTACAGTGTCTGCAAACTCAGACTGACTTGTCCAGTTTTCCATCTATTTTGTGAATACCAAAGTGTTGATTTCTTATTAGCTGGCACCATGCAGATTTTGGGCTCTCCTTTAGCCTTCATGGTAGCCCACACAACTCTCTCAGATGCTGCTTTAGCTAATAAACTGGCTGGAGTCTGAAAGTGTATGATGTAATACACTGTGCCTGCCATTCGCACCGGTTTGCTAAAATAACCTACAGTAATAATTCGTTTAAATATGGTAACCTACATAAAATAATGGTGATGCATTAGATTTTTAGCATTTTAAATCGATAATTGACCAGAACTAACAACTGTTGAATCAAATATCATACTTCAAGATCGATGCATATGGATCGGCAGGATGAGAAATCGATGTATCGAGAAAACGAGTGACTCGTAACACACCTAGTGGGTAGCATTCCCACCTCACAACCTACACTATCTCAGGTTACTGTCTGTGTGGAGTGTATGTTCTCCCTGTATGCGCATTGGTTTCCTCTAGGTTCTCCGTTTTTCTCCCACAACACCAAAAACATGTCACTAGGTGGATTGGTAACTTTAAATTGCCCCGGTTGTGAATGAGTGTATGACTGTGTGTGTGTGTGTGTGTGTGTGTGTGTGTGCGCGCAATGTCTGTGATGGTCTGGCATTAACATCAAGGATGAATTTCACCTCATGCCCAGTGTTTCCAGGATTGGCTCCAGATCCACAGTGAGCCTGACTGAGATGAAGCGCTTACTGAAGATAAATGAAAGAATGCATTGTATAATTGTGTATATATAATAGCTCTGTTGTTAAAAAAGCAAATTCATTTCTAGCTATCAACAGATGTTGATAGCTATTTAATCTAGTTATTTATATAATTATCTAATCATTTCTTTAGCGCTGGCCATGTGTTCTGTATACTGGGTTGATTTTTGGGATTTCTACATAAAGCTTGGCAAAGGTTTGTTTACCTTTTCCATTTCTGGCCAAAGAATGGAATGGTTTTAATCAGAAATTTGTTGCATGTAAACACCTTATTCAGAAAATCCACTGAAAGGAGATATATATGCACATGCTCAGTCCGCAAGGAATTGTAGGTGCTAACAGATGCTTAGCTGTAGGCCGGGTATTTAGGAATGGCAACTCAGGCATATTTACAACAACCATGTATACAGGAATATTCCAATGCCAGTACGCATATAAACATCATATTCAGAATATAGCTACAACCCGAATATAGACCTTAAATGGAATTTGATGTGCATGTAAACATGAGAACTTTTGGTGCGTGCACTTCTTATAAATAAAGTATCTCCCTCATGTTTCATGTCAACCTCCAAATGTCAAAGTCGTCCAAAACACCCCCATCGAGAGTGTTTATGGATCTGTAGATTATCATAATTTCTCTCTCATAGGAAAGCTCAAGATCACAATTAGCTAAGTAACTAAATGATGTGGACGTCATCCTGTGACACACATTTAAGGCTAATTAGTTGATTAATTGTGTTTATAAAGCTTAATTGAATTACTCTACTCTGAAGTACCCTGGTGATAAGATGATGCAGGTATGTTGCCTATTTTCCCCACTCACTGTTTGTTGCATGGTTATGGTTTAAACTGTATCTCTCTATCATCTCCATGGTGTGCTGTGAAATAGGAAAAAGGACATTGACTGAAATTCTTGGCTATATTAGGAGCGTAATAGTGACCTCTGGTCTCCTGCACCCATCTGAATGAGAGAGACATGGATTTCTAAAGTGACTTTAAGTGCTTTCAAACTCATATGTAAGATGAATGGGTTTCTGTTGCTATAACAAATAGCAGCAGAGATTGAATTACAACTGTATCTTACCCGCTCCACCTAAAAAGAACAGGGGAACAGAGGGAAAGAGAGAATGAGAGAGAGAAATGCATCTCGACAGTGCATTAGAATAATATGAGGTTGTTTTTATTTATGAATGTAATTAATGTCTGTCTGCAGTATTTGCACGCTTGTCATGCTGTGTGTGCACATTATGAAAGGAAGAGGCTCTTATAATTATCTTTACATGTACAGATAAAAATCCCTGGGCCGTAATGATCAGTAATTATAAATATTTTTCTGAGTTTCTCCGGTTGCAGCCGTGTTCATTGTGTGCTATGGAAGGCAGGTTGTGTAGCTTAATTATGACATTGTACATGACTAAATGCAAGCGTCTGCATGAGCCCCAGCCAAACACTTCCACTGGCATAATCATGCTCGGACCTGACTCTAAAGAGCTCATTACAGTTAGCTTTCTAAAGAGCGTTTTATCAAACACAGTTACCTAATAAGCATCTTTGATGGTGCAAATTGGCCAAAATGGTAATGAGTCTGATTAGGCCACGCTTCAATTATGACAGCTAAAGAAGTCCCATCCCCCAAGCACGGCAGCACCCTAAAAGCAGGAGGAAGCGAGAGAGAGAGAAAGAGAGAGCTTGGGAATTCTGCTCAAAGCCATTGCGTGTTCATACACCCTCACATACACACACACACACACACACACACACACACACACAGCAAAAAAAAAGGAAAGGAAAACCACTCCACCACCTCTGTGCTTCCTTTCAGCTGCGCAGTAATGAATAGAGAATTGTGCAAGCGGCAGTCCAATTTACGCACTGGGAAATTGGACGGACAGAGTGCGGGCGCACCGCTGTTTGCTTAAAATCGGCCAAGGCTAGCCAGATTAATAGCTCCCAAAAAGGTCAGCTTCTCTGTTCCATTGGCCATGATCACAGTGTCTGAAATTAAACAGTGCGCTGTAACAGAGCTTCCTCTCCGGGGGTTTACTGTTGATCACTCTTGCTAATAACACACCTAATAGACGCCTGCACGGACCGCACATAATTATCATCAGGCTTGAAGAAGACAGCTCGTAAAGGCTGACACAAGATGTAAATCTTTAATCATGTGGATATACAATTAAAGTCTAAACCACATGTCTGCGGTTTTTTTTCCCTCTCTGAATTAATGTTGGTTTTAACGTATATGTTAAAACTTAATGTTGGTTTTAATGAATAATTTACACACAAGATGATTTCCTTCCTATTATGTAATTAGCACATTTTAGTCTGTTTCCTGTATATTGCTCACCTGTTATTAGCGATAATGAGCAAGGACACAGCTTTAGTGTAAAGGCTGCCTTAATAAGGCCATATCCATTGACCACACAATTCCTCCAGCTTGGGCTGTTGCGTTTTAGCCGAGTAACTTCTGACGACGTGTGTAATCTAAGATTTGCCAGGCGTACTGTAAAGGTAGCCTCGCAGACGGTGGTAAATTAAACAAAGGGCTTTTGTCAAGAGCCAGCAAGTGGAATTCGAGCAGAGGTCCTCAGACATCCTCTAATGAAACAAGCACTAATTACGCCAGTTGCATCTTACAGAGCAAGCGAGTGAGCAAGACATTGCTTGTTGCATCTAATTTAAAGTTTGTTTTATTTTTTTTGTCAGAGTCTTGAGATGGAGTCCTAATGAACTGTTGCAGTGATCAGCCTGTATGTGATGCAAACATGTTGAAACACCAAGAAGCCTTTGTATTGAAGACTTTCATCCAAATTGTATAAATTTGTGTATTTCTTACATTCCTTCTATATTGCATATGGGATGTGAGCCTGACAGGAAATTCAAATGAAACTATTACATGAATAACAAGGATAGTGCAGCAATTCATTTAAATAGTGCCTATTAATTAGTTGTAAACTTGTCTGCATGATCTCTCAATATGTTCTACCCCAAAACTGTGGCAGGGTATTACATATGGAAGTAGTACGAGTGACAATTTTGTATTTCCCACAGAGATAAGTTTGTCTGTGTGCTTGTGTTATTTATCGTTGTGTCACCGTGCTTGCAGGCAGCCTGGAGAAGCATGAAGAGCACGGAGGAGCTGCAGTCTAAAGCTAAACTGGAGATGATTCATCTTCTGCAGTCCCCTCTCTCTAATGCTGCCTCTCACTCTGTCTCTCTCTCCCCATCTCTCTCTCGCTACACTTCTGTCCCTGTTTTTTTTTTTTCTTCTCACTCTAACTCTTTCCATATTTCTGTCATTTTTACTGGACTTAAATTCCTTTTGATATTTTCTCCTTTATTGTCTCATTTGGGCCCCTGCCACAAATCACCCAATCATTGTGTACCGTGCATTTTTTATGATCACTCCAAGCACCACATTACTTTTACACCACTCTCACATTGTGTGTTAGAATGACAGGAACGTGTGTATAAATATTGTCACTTAAAGGACATTTAGTACAGTGTATATTTTCAGATCCTGTTATCCATGTAACTAAATCTCTTTGATGTCTAATTTTAAATGCTTTAAAGGTTTTTAAAGGAAGACATCCCTGCCTTATGACAGTAAGAGCTTTGTAATTTGTTAGACTTGTTAAATAGCTACCGCTGAATTTGCTCTTTTGTTAGAGTGTAGTGCGCTTCATAAAAAGTCATTAGAACAGGACGCTAGAGTATTGTTCGAAATCCCTGTGTGCATACTGCAAGGGATTTCAGCTTTTCATCATTAGCACCTCTGTTCTGGTGCTAGTTATCACCCACGTCCTATATATGTAGGACCTTACATGAACATTCATGCAATTATCCAATCAGCCAATCATACAGAGGCAGCACAATGCATTAAATCATGCAGATATAGGTCAAGAGATTCAGTTAACGTTCACATTAAAAATCAGAATTGGGAAAAATGTCAGTGACATTGATCATGGCATGGCTTTTGGTGCCAGATGGCTGGTTTGAGTATTTCATAAACTGATGATGATCTGGGACGCTCAACAGTCTCTAGAGTTTACACAGAACATGCCGAAAACAAAAAACATCCAACGAGTGGCAGTTGTGCAGGTGCTCATGAGAGGTCAGAGGAGACTGGCCAGATTGGTTTGAGCGGCCAGGAGCTGTTTACAACCATAATGAGCAGAAAACCATCTCAGAAAGCTCAACACTTTGAATCTTTATGTATATGGGCTTGATCATATGATATATGATTTTATGCACTGCACTGCTGCAACATGACTGGCTGATCGGATAATTGCAAGTGTGTGTGTGCATGTATGTGTGTGTGTGTGTGTGTGTGTGTATGTGTATATATATATATATATATATATATATATATATATATATATATATATATATAATTTTATGTTATGTATTTACTTTTTTTAATGAGAGGTGAACTTGAAGGATGAGGAATAAATATATTATGTACTGGATGTACAAATAATTCCCAGGGTAATAACAGCGCAGGAGGGCATACCACACAGTTTATGTAGTATATAGTTTATTATAGTGTATAGTCCACTCAAAGAAATAGTAAGCTCATCCTCAGATTGAGGAAAATATATGTTCTCCATTCAGTGCACATTATATTTGAGATAAATCTTTACATGCATCTCAAATGGATTGCTGTGGGAATACCACATGTCCCACAGCAGTAAGCAGTCATTGAGCATAGCTTAATAAAGCTATGGTTTAGGAACACACATTAAAATGCTACAACTACAACATAATCACGAATCAACAGCAGTCATCAGCAAATTGCTTAACGTGTTGCTGTAATTTTCTCATAATCTGAAAGGGTGTGATTAGTCAGAGTAAAAGTATTGAATCCTGTGACTGTTTTGGAGTGGAGTTTTAACTGATGATGTTAATGATGGGGCTTCCTGGCATGGCTGTCATGTTGATGCCGGTTCATTGTCTTAAGCTTTTCTTAGCCATTTGCTCACAGGCCTGACAGGCAGCCATAGAACATATCCTTTTGACTAAATCCTTGTACATTAACACAGCATTATAACACAGCACCTGTTAATTACTGGTGTATATTTGTGTGTGTGTGTGTGTGTGTGTGTGTGTGTGTGTGTGTGTGTGTGTGTGTGTGTCTGTGTGTGCGCTGTTTGGGCAGGTTGCTGATAAGGTGGTGGGTGGGGACACCACTTATCTCAATGATGCTGTATAAAAAGCTCTGCTGCGTCCTGGTACTGACGCACCAGTTCTGGATTCAACACTGTAATTTAGCAGCAGGGGTTTTTCTATGTAATTTAGTCTAAGATATTCAGGGGCATTACTGGGTGATTCTGCATCTGTCCATTATGGCAATACGTACAGAAGGCAGTATTGTGTGTTAGATTGGGAGTACAACATGTTTTAAATTATTATGTTTGAGTCATGTATGTAAGTATGTATGTACAGTATTTAAGATTTATACAAAGGGCTGGGGATTCAACAAGAGAATTTCATAAACACATGCTTCTGTTTCTTTTATGTGTGTGTGTGTGTGTGTGTGTGTGTGTGTGTGTGTGTGCGTGCACGTGCGTGCGCACGTACGTGTGATTGTATGTGAGCCACCAGTGACATCCCATTGGTTTTTGAGTAAATGCCTCTCTGAAAATCACATGCTGAGTCTAAGATGACAGCATATGTAACTACTTGTGTTTGCAGTTGGAGTTTGGGATTAAACTTGATGGTGGCTTATGAGCCTTGGAGGCAATGAAGAGAGAAGCTGGAAAGAGAAGAGAGTGAGGCAGTGAGAAATGGAGAGGGAGAAAGAGAGAGAGAGCAAGCAAGCCATAGACAGAGAGAAAGAAAAGACAAGAGAGGCATGTTTTTTCCCCCTTTTCCAGCCAGCAGTGCTCTAGGAGGCAGCAGGCAGACAGAGAGCTGTTGTAATTCATGCCATGCTGTGGGGTTTGTGTGATGAAAGCAGCGGAGCGCTGCCTGGGAGATTGCTTTGCTGCACTCCTCCAAGCAGATTTGAAACTGTCTGGGACTGCTTTAGATGAGAGTTGGATTATAGAGTGACCTGCGATGTCTGTGTCACCCCGGTCTGTGCAAGGTGCATTATACTGTGCTAACCAGGTGCTGGTGCCCAAATCCGCACTGCTCCTACGATACTAACTGTCAGCAGGGTCTGTGATATGTAGCCTGCACTCCAGGTAAGCTGCAGAGTAGGAAATGGAAAGTAATATTTTGTGTTGCTCTTGCTGTTTTTTTTTTCTTTCTGTTTAAGAGCAATCATTGGATCATTGATTCTGCAGAGTTTCACAAAACTGAGGCCTTTGCTGATCCTGTTCTCTCCTTATTTATCATGTTTCTGACATTGGTGTTTGTTTTGTTTGTGTTTTTTGGGGTATTTAGGCTTAAAGATGCAGTGGACCCCAGAGCATGTGCAGTGGGCAGAACAGCACTTCGACATCTCCTCCACGACCCGCTCCCCAGCCCACAAAGCTGAGGCATATCGCGGGCACCTGCAGAGGACCTACCAGTATGCCTGGGCCAATGATGACATCTCAGCTCTCACCGCCTCCAACCTCCTGAAGAAATATGCTGAAAAGTACTCTGGGATCCTTGAGGGTCCCAGTGAGAGGGCATTGCTGTGCTCATATTCAGAGAGTGCACCAGGACTCCTGAACGGACGCAAGTCTGAAAGTGAAGTATGGCAAGAGGGCATCTACCCCATGAACTGTGCTGCAGATGTGATATCTGCAAGCAAGGCTGTAGTGCCAGCCGCTTTGCCACCAACAGACAGTGCAGCCAACATTGGCAGCTCGTCAGGGGTGGCAAGCAGCCTGAGTGAACCCAGCTACTCCAGTAGCAGTTGTGGGAGCCACACGCCTGCTGCCCTGCACTCGGGGATCCCTTCTCAGGAGTTTGCGAGTGGCTACAATGGCACTTACCTGCATTCCACATACAGTGGTGGGCAAAGCACCCCAGCCCTGCCTTCCCCACATCCCTCACCTTTGCACAGCAGTGGGCTCCTTCAGCCTCCTCCACCCCCTCCTCCCCCTCCTCCGACACTGGTGCCTAGCTATAATGCAGGTTCACCTAACCTCTCCAGTTACAGCTACCCTCCTACAGGTTATCCTCCCCAGGCTTCTGTTGCTCCAGGCTACAGCCCTGGAGGAGCCCCCCCTCCTTCAGCCTACTTGCCCTCAGGCATTGCAGCTCCCACTCCACTACCCCCCTCTACCATTCCCAGCTATTCCTACCAGTCCCACAACCATGCACCTATTGCACCAACACCTTTGAATGGCAGCTCAGCCAACTCACTGAAAAGAAAAGCTTTCTACATGACAGGACAAGGAGACATGGACTCCAGTTATGGAAATTTCAGTTACAACCAACAGCGCTCAACTCAAAGTCCTATGTACAGAATGCCAGATAGCAACCTTGCTGATTCAAGCAGAGGGAATGGATTTGACAGAAGTGCTGACACCTCGTCTTTGCCATTTAAGCCTACAAAGCAGCCAATGTCCTCGGATCAACAGCGTAAATTCAGCAGTCAGTCTGGCAGAGCCATCACCCCTCCATCCTATGGAGGATCCAAAGGTTCAATGGGGTCAGTGCGATCAGGCGAGTCTTTTGGGAAGTTCAGTTCACCTGTTATGAGTGAGCACAGTGAGGAGCACAGGCAGCACTTGCCACATTCCATTGGCACAGTTCCCTCAAGTGGCAATCCGGCCGAGGAGCAGCTGAAAAATAGTGACTCCAGCCTGGTGGAGATGGTCACCACTGAGGTCCTCCAGCAGATGCCTCCTGTGGATTGGAGTGACATTGTAGGGCTGGAGCTGGTCAAGGCCACCATTAAAGAGGAGGTTTTATGGCCCATCCTGAGGCCAGATATGTTCAGTGGCCTGGCACCGTTACCACGCAGCATCCTTTTCTTCGGACCTCAGGGTACTGGGCGGACATTGCTGGCACGCTGTGTGGCCAGCCAGCTGGGTGCTGCATTCCTCCAGCTCAATGGATCAGCACTAGTTAGTAAGTGGCTGGGAGAGGGCGAGAAGGTGGTGCAGGCCTCATTTCTTGTAGCTCGCTGCCGGCAACCATCAGTAATATTTGTTAGTGATGTAGATCTCTTGCTGTCACCACAGCTAAGTGAGGAAAGCCCAGTAAATCGTATCAAGAGTGAACTTCTCCTACAACTAGATGGAGTGCTCAGCTCGACAGAGGACCATGTCTTGGTCATTTGCTCCACTAGCAAGCCTGAGGAAATAGATGAAGCTCTGCGTAGGTACTTTGTTAAGAGGTTGCTCATCCCACTCCCAGACACCTCAGCACGACACCAGCTCATCAGTCACGTGCTCTCCCAGCATAATTACTGTCTCAGTGACAAAGAGGTGGCACTGCTCGTCCAGCGGACAGAGGGATTCTCGGGGTTAGACTTGGTGCGTCTTTGCCAGGAAGCCATTGTCGGACCCTTGCACAGCATGCCTGGCACAGAACTGTCCGGAATCATACCAGGGCAGATGAGGCCGCTATCTTACCAGGACTTTGAAAATGTCTTTTGCAAAATCCAACCCAGCATATCACAGAAAGAACTGGACACATACACTGAGTGGAACAAAATGTTTGGCTGTAGTCAGTGAAATGGGGGCTTAATGGGTCATATAGGATGACTTCTCCTCCTGTAAGGAGAGGATACAATTCAGAATTCTTTGGGTGAAACATAATTTTTAAGGGTGGGTATTACTAATGACCCTTAAATAACATCTGGAATGACACTCTAAAAGATCTGAATGATGCATTATTATGCTTAAGTCCATATAAGGCCCTTTGCACATAGTCTAACAAAAAGTCCACAATTTGGCTCAACACTGCTGAAGCTGAGCATCACTCGCTGAAGTGCACTGTCACTGAAATTACCACAAAGACAAACTGTGTAAATATCATTCTGCTGTTTTTGAGATTCTGTTGCTATTAAGTGCCTAAAGTGGTGCTTTATTATTTTGTATTTTGGTTGGTTTGCCTCACAATCTACATTGGTGGCATGTGCTAATATAAAAAGCTTTAACCTGAGACTAAAAACAACAAAACAACAGTATTCCTCAACTGAGTCTGATCTGTAGGCCCTTTGTGGGTATAAGTTCTTGTGGCATTTGTAATCTGGACCCTAATTTATGGACTTTGTTTTAATTTTCTTCAAAAACTCAGGAAAGTAATTGTGATTTGTACAGTACCTCAAAAGATTGTGTCAAAGCACTACATATTGGGTTTGGATTCTGATTTGCATTAAGGTAAAAGTCTCACCTCGACTGATTAAAACATGACAAGGATATGACTATGAATGTAACCAGATATTTTCTGGACTGTTTGGGAACCCCCCCCCTTTCTTTTGTCAAGTATTAAAGTTGAAATGAACTGAAACAGAGGGATGAACAATGAAGAATTCTGAATTGTGGCAGTCTTGAATACAGCACCCTGTCCTCATGCATAGCACAGTACTGACTCTATAGTGCATATGTAATCAAAGGTTAATTCAAAGCCTTAGCTACAAAAGAGAAGTTGCAGGGGACCACATTATTTGCATTTTGTGAAATTAGATGTTCACATATCTGATCAATGAAGAGAAAAGACAGACTCATTGCAGGTGAACCAAAACTTTTACAAAGACCATGACATATTATATTTAAGGGATAAAACACTTTGGTTATTTGTAAGTATTGTTTTTAACCCTGTTCTGCTGCTGTGTGTCATTCCTGTAACAATCCTGAAGGATCATGTGTAACCTGTGTTCTTTTCTACCTCAGTTCATCACTGTTTTCTTTCAAAGCAAAAATTAAAGAGGCTAGCTTGATGTCCTAAACTCTCTAGGCTCACTCAACGAGAAGAAAGCCCACTTATAGAACAAGCTGCTCAAACGAATCAACAAATGCGACTGACACTGTCTGTGCAATTCTTCTTCTCACAATACATAGCGCAGCCTCCCTCCATACACATGCTCCATGGGTTTTGTGTTGCACTCAGAGGGCATGATTCTCCAGTCATTGCGTTCCCTTTTTTGGTGTTCCTGTTTCTACAGTTGGCAGCTTTTTTTCTTTACTAACAGTTCATGCTAGTCACATGATTGGGCAGTACCACTGGGGGCACTGGAGACAAGCTTGCACCTGTGTTTACAGCACATGAGGAAAAGTCAAAGAAGGCCTTGTGTTGAATGTACGTTTGTGTTTGTTTGTTTACTCTGCCCTCCCTCCATTATTCTGTGAGCATTTCATGTTTGCCATTTTGTGAAGCACTAGTGAGTGGAGTGGTGCAGGGCTGAATCCTGTAAGGAGAATCCTGCAGATGCTCAGAGAATGGTTGTCTTGTTTCCTTTTCCACTCACCGTTTATCCTAGGCCCTTACTACATGCATCCACTACGTAATGCTATTGAGGATGTCATACAATCTCGGGTGTTGGCATAGTCCCTTTTAACAACATTGCAATGTTTTCCTGTCAATGGTGCTTAGTGGCTGGAGCTTTCGTTTCCTCCACTACATGTATATCTGATTTATCCATGCGCAACCAGTCATGCATTTTATGACAAACATCTAGTTAGTGTATTTAGCAGTTGTAAAATGCCGTTTATTTTACCATTCTGTATAAATAATGTGATTAAGAGGAAACTTACTGAGATATCAAGTATGTTTGGTGTCTGTCCAGTAGAACACCTTCAGATTTGGTCTGGTCCTGTGATTATAGTAAATGTTAACATTTAATTTGTCAAAAGCACTTTTTGTTTAAAGTTTATTATTTGAAAGCATCGTCTTTGCACCAAATCAAATATAACCAATTTAATTCAACAGACGTCTCCAAAATGAAAGCCTATGCGCAACTATTTTACAAAAAAAAGAGATATTTATAGTATATACATATATAAATGGCATACAATAGCAATTTGCCCTGTTCTAGTTTAGTGGCATAGATTTCCACATTTGTCTCAACATCCAGAATAATCAAGTACTTTGCGTACTTAAGCCAAATAGCACTGATGCTCAGAGCTACACTTTCATGATGTGAATAATTGTTTTAAATCATTAATTACCGGTTTGCTGTGATCCACCAGCATTCACTTCTGCAACATCCCTCTGAAAACTGGACAGATTGTTTTTGATGTAGAGATGATTGTGGAAGCCCCTGATTACAAAAGCATTTAGTTTAAGACTGCATTGGTGAAAAATGCAAAGAAAAGGTTTAAAGCACACCTTTTTTTCCTCAATGTATTACTTGGTAATCATTTGGTTTTGCTTTGTTTTTTTTTGTCCCTGTACATGTTTTTCGTCCTGCATTCTTCTGCACTCTTCTAGTTCTTGCTGTCATATCACTTATCTATTTCAGACATTGATCTCTAAAGCCATTTCTACCTCATTGCTACATACACACATGTAGTACATATGTTAAGTCTTTTTTGAATGTCATGCATTTGTATAAAAGGCAAAAAAAAAAAAAAATGTAAAAAAGGAAAAAATATAAAAGTGGAAAAAAGCTTGTCCTTGAACTTGAGCAGTCTACCTCAGAAAGACTGTCCCTACACTGAGCAGTTTAGTAGTTGGGCAAATGATGAGACACACTAGAGAGTGTTGAGGTAAAGATATTGCACACAGTCGTAACTTTGAAACACTTTGAAATCTGCTTGAAAAAAATCCCACAATGGGTAAAGGATATTGTGGGCTGTATAGGTCTTCTTCAAGGTCTCTAAAATGCAGATTCAGTTTTTGGATTGTAATAAAATCGCTTTACTCCTTTGTGTAGTGTGCATGTGAATGTGTGTATGTCTTTGTGTGTGCGTGTGTGTGTGTGTGTGTGTGTGTGTGTGCACTTATCATTAAGTGTGTAAGTGTACATTTTTATATATGAAAATTCTATATGAAATGTAATTACATTTCATATCTTGTATTTGTACATGAGCTACACTCGCACATATGTGTACTTAATGTACATTGTTGATATAACATTTTGAAAAACACCACATAACATTTCTATGTGTGTGTATGTACAGTATTGCCATAACTGCAGTCGACGTAAATGTATTTTCATGTATTCATAGGGGCAAAGGATAATAAAAGATCATTAACATGCTTTTGAAATTCCAGTGTATGTGTTTTGTTTTTTTTGCCTGCTGCATACCAGATTCATTAAAATAGTTACAAATGAGGCACACATTAGAACCTCATGGCTATATATTTGCTAGTTATTTGTTGTATGAGAAAGCTTTTTAAAATGCAAAGATGGGATGAGAGAATGAATTCTTGAGAAAGACCTATACACTGCACAATAAACATTTATTGTCATTTTTATCCAGCATATCTTAAAATAAGTTCACATCTCTCCAATTAAAAATCACATTTGCTTATTGTTGTGAAACCGTTCATTTGTAAGGAACAATACACCTCTGGGCATGCTGTTGCAGTAAAATAATCAGGGACAGGGACATTCCAATAACAGCTTATCCTGAAGTTCCTCTAATACCATGGCAATTTGCTAATTATCTTTATATTTTATTTATAAATTAAAAACATACTTTTTATTATTTTATAGTCATGCTTAATATTGTGGAACATTCAAGTTGAGAGACAAGTCAATTATTGATATCACATATAACAGTTATAAACAGTTGTTCCGTTACCACCTTCAACTTTTTCCTCTGTCTTAATTAGACAAAAGAAAAAATGCATAGCTTGTCATGTTTCTGAGAAACCACAAAACTGAAGACTTTCCCATGTTGGAAAACTTACTGCTACAGTTTACCTCTGACTGATTCAAAGCTCTGACACTGGAGACTCATTCCAAAAATGCTAAATAAACTCACAGAAAAACAATGACACTTTTTAAAAAAATCTATTTATATACCCTATCCACCATACAAAGCCCTGTTATAAGTTGTTACTATAGATATACAATGCATTATGAGTGCATGTGAAGTCTTGCAGCCAGAGTAATCATCTTCTGACCAATCAGAATCATGCATTCAACAGTGATGTGGAAAAAGAATATTAAAGGAAAAAAATTGCTACTGCATTTCTACTGACTTCTTCCTGTCAGTAGTGTAAATCAGCAATTGCTAAGTATAATCAGAACTCTAATAAATATTGTCCACACCCAGGTTCTATTTGTAGGTGGTAGATATTTTAAACTACAGTTGTACAGTTTAACAGTCTGCACACATGTTAAACTGCTGTATGAAAGGGACATTTTTGTCCTTTGTAATGTAGTAATGGTCAGAGAACGTGGCCATGAACTCATAGGTTGAGCCTAGCTGATAATATGAGAGGCATTTAAGCCTTAGTTATTTAAGGTAGAAGGTTGATTGGCATATGCAAGCATCAGTTAGCTAATATCAGTGTATTCACCAGAATCTCAGCACTGGAGTTCTCATATTGACTTATAAAGTTGTGGATCCTTCCAAATACACATCAATATATTTTATTCCCTTAAACGCTTACTCTTAACATATTCAGAATGCTCATCACTCCTCACTCCTCACTAAATATTGTCTTGAAAGGTGACGCTTGTCAATTTCCCAAAATTTACTGCACACCAAGAGTACAGTTTGTTTTATCGCTGTCTTTTTTTGTTCTTCTTTCATTTTGTTATAAATAAGACATTAATGCTTTTGATTTTCCACATTGAAGGCATAATTATGTAGTAGATGCTTTGCGCGTAGGTTGTTGCTGTACAATTAACACTGGGGAACTAGGTGCATTTGGAGCCCGTCGCTGTTTCATTTGTGATCGGCTGTGTGTCATTTCCACAGTCGTGCACATTAAAAGAAGCCTTTCCTAATGGATGCAATTCAGCAGGGTTCCCCTCAGAGACACCGCCAACACGCTCCAGCACAATCACAAACACAAAGGTTATCAGAGCTTCAGATGAAGAGATGACGATGGGATGTTTTCTTTTCTTCATTTTGTCAAGGTGTCTTCTTCTGTGTTCATATTTATGTAATTTCAGTTCTGTCCTTTGCAATGTTCTGAAGCACATACTTTATGATTATATTGTACATTAAGGGATTATATATTTAACACAAATACACCATTT
Organism: Ictalurus furcatus; assembly: GCF_023375685.1. Taxonomy (NCBI): domain Eukaryota; kingdom Metazoa; phylum Chordata; class Actinopteri; order Siluriformes; family Ictaluridae; genus Ictalurus; species Ictalurus furcatus. Next base: position 22,885,963 of record NC_071260.1, on the reverse strand, counting down.
TAAAGTGTTAGATATTTGTGATACACAACCACTTTTTTTCTTTTAATGGCTTTTTTCTTCTAATACAAGGACAACTGGCTCTGTGGTTATTAAACTGTAACCAATTACTGATCTGCTGCTGAGAGCTTCATGTCTGAACCTTTTCTTCTGCATAGGTCACTCTTCCTGTGCTGAATCATTCACTAATTGATTTTTACCTTTTGATGAAAAGCATTTCAAAGCATTAAAGCTCTTAAATGTAGCATTTCCTTGAGTATCCCTTAAATTATATCACATTGACATTATTCCAAATGCATTTTCTCTCATTACAAGTCACATTAGTCTGGTAGCGCAGAGTTTAATAAAATATCTAACAATGTTTGATGAAGCAGTTTTGATCGATTTATAATGAGATTATTATTTGGGTCATTAGCTGGCTGGAGCAATACAGTGTATCTCAGATGACTCCTGGGCAATTCCTTAAATAACAGGTAGTGTTCAGTAATATATATATCAGAGATATATAGGTATATCATATATATGTATATCGCTGATCAGCCATAACATTAAAACCATCTGCCTAATATTGTGTAGGTCCCCGTTGTATCACCAAAACAGCTCTGACCCACTGTGGCATGGACTCTACAAGACCTCTGAAGGTGTGCTGTGGTGTCTGGCACCAAGACATTAGCAGCAGATCCTTGTCCTGTAAGTTGTGAGGTGGGGCCTTGTAATGAGGTGTGTTGGTAAAGGGCTCTCTGCACAACAAACAATGGCTCAGCAACAATATCACATCGGTGCAATGATGTTTATTTACAGTGTCTGGGATATACAAATAGTCCCAAAGGTGTGCAAAAATATTTACAAAAAAAATAGAGGGGAGAAATAAAAGAAAAATTAAATAAATATCTACAATACATACACACAGCACTTGGCTAATGTTCCTTCAACTTCAAGGATCAAAATAATACTCTAACTAGCACAACTCTTGTCGCCACCAAACTTCCAACACTGAGTACAGACAAGATCCATGCTTATAAAGCAGAGACTCCGCCCTCTTGGGACATACCAACCGGTAAGTATCAGGTAGGTATTAGCACAGCATCCTTCTACAAAAAGGTACGTATACATCATATACATATACATTTATATACATACATAATGGACATTATTCATCATTTCTCCAGATATACATGGATCCCCCTTTCCCCTGACAATCCAGACAGAAATTCTGCTGTGACATTATTTCTTCCAGCTCTGCGACGGACCTTGAACTGGTACGGCTGCAGGTAAAGGTACCAGCAAGTCACTTGGGCATTATTGTCTTTCATGGTGTGTATCCATGTAAGTGCTCTGTGGTCCATCTCCAGTTCAAACTTTCTTCCTAGCAGGTAATACTGGAGACTGTACAGGGCCCACTTGATAGCTAAGCACTATTTGCCAATAGTGGAGTATTGGGTTTCCCTGGGCAGAAGCTTACGGCTGAGGAAGAGAATGGGCCGTTTTTGGCTAGTGTTCCCTTGGGCTAGTACTGCTCCAACCCACTTCATGGAAGCATCCACCTGAACCAAGAATCTCTTAGTGAAATCTGGGCTCTGCAGGACTGGAGATGTGCACAGATGTTGTTTTAACTGTGTGAAGGCCTTAGTCCTCCGTCCAGGTCTTGGTGGTCAGGTTAGTCAGGGTACAGCTATGCAAAGTGTGGTATGAATCGCGGGTACTTGGCATCTTGGGGTCTCACTTTACCATTACCTAGCTGGAATCCCAAATAGCAGGTCTCTTGCCTCGCCCACTCACACTTGGCCACGTTCAGCATCAGGCCTGCTTCACTGATCTTGCTCAGTAGTTGGTGTACATGCTGGAGGTGATCGTCCCAGGGGTCGCTGTAAATGGCCACATTGTCAAGATAAGCAGCACAGCACCCCTCACAGTCTCTGAGTATATGGTCCATGAGCCTTTGGAAAGTTGCTGGTGCCCCATGCAACCCAAATGGCATTTTCGTAAACTGGAACAGACCCATGGGTGACTGTGGTGTTCTCCCTGGACTTCATCTCCAGTGGAACCTGTCAGTAGCCCTTGCAGAGGTCCATTGTAGTGATGTACCTGGCCCTCCCGATTATTTCGACTAACTCGTTAATTCTGGGCATTGGGTAGGCATCGAATTAGGACACAGTGTTGAGTTTCCTAAAGTCCATACAAAGTATCAGCTATTCGTCTTTTTTGGGGACCAGAACAACCGGGCTACTCCAGGCATTAGTTGAGAGTTCGATTACTCCCATGTCCTTCATCGCAGTGCTCTCCTTTCTCTGCTATGCTGCAAGGCTCTCTTGTATGCAGTATGACCTCTGTCGAATAGGAGTAGGGTCTGTTAGTTGAATGAAGTGCTCCAACACATTGGTTCTCTCAGGTTTAGGTCTAAAAAGCTCAGGGTAATCAGTGAAGATTTTTTAGGAGCTGCTCCCTTTGGTTGCTCTTCAGAGAGTCCAGGTTTGCCACCATCAGGGAACGCTTTACAGCCTCGTCATCTATTCTCATCATCATCTTCCTCAACCTCAGTGACCACCTTGCATGCCGTCAAGGCCTTCTTCCCCCAGGCATCTTCTCTCAACACTCTTTGATGAGGTTGAGGTGGTAGACTTGGCTCTCCTTCCCCTTGTCTAGGTGGTGTACCTTGTACGTGACTGGTCCCATCTTCCTAAGGATTGTATAAGGTCCTGGCAATAGATACAGTAGAGCTTTGGCAGAACAACACTTGTTTTCTGACAGACAGGGCATGTGAGTGGAGGAGCAGTATGTGAGTGTATCGGTGTACATTGATGGCCAATAGAAACGGGAACTGATTCTTTCATAATTGTGGATTCCCCCATACCTGCTTTGTTAAGCAAAGCTTTCAATGTTACGTCGGCTGCCTGTAATTGGGCACTGTTATCAGGTACCTTCCAATCCCTGACCACCAAACCTTCAGTAGATACCTCAGATATTGGAGTACCCAAATATTTCTTTACTCTACTTGGAGGAGATATGCATGTGCAAATGGATGGGCACTGGTGTGCATGTTAACTGGAGAATGAAGATCCATAAGAGCAATATGAATTGAAAATGTAGCATGTGTAATATGGGGTGATAGCACAGACCCAAGTGTGCACCCTAGGGAATGGCTAAACAACTGTGTGCATGGTAAAATGACATGGAGGTAACTAGATGGGTGTGAGATTATGAGTGCTGTCCCAGCTGCTAAGAAAGTCCTCTGTGACAGGCATCTAAGGATCATACTCGATTTGTCCAGCACATCCCACAGATGCTCAATTGGATTGAGATCTGGGGAATTTGGAGGCCAAGTCAACACCTTGAGCACTTTGTCATGTTCCTCAAAACATTCCTGAACAAGTTTAGCAGTGTAGCAGGCTCATTATCCTGCTGAAAGAGACCACTACTATTAGGGAATATTGTTGCCATTAAGGGATGTACATGGTATGCAACAGTGTTTAGGTAGGTGGTATGTGACAAAGTAACATCCACATGAATAGCAGGACATTACCCGGACCAGGCCACCTTCTTCCATTGCTCCATGTTCAAGGTCTGATGGTTGCATGCCCATTTTGGGGGCTTTTGGTATTGGACAGGGGTCAGCATGGACATTCTGAGCAGTCTGCGGTTACGCAGCCCCATATGCAGTGAGCTGTGATGCACTGTGTGTTCTGACACCTTTCCATGACCAGCTTGAACTTTTTCAGCAATTTGTGCTATGGTAGCTCTTCTGTGGGATCATACCAGATGGGCTAGCATTCGCTGCCCAAGTGCATCAGTGAGTCTTATGCGCCCACTACCCTGTCTCTAGGTCATCAGTTGCACTTGTGGTGGGTACTATACACTGCATACCGGGAATGCCTTAGAAGACCTGCCATTTTGGAGATGTTCTGACCCAGTCATCTAGCCATCACAATTTGGTTCTTAGCAAAGTATGTGTGTGTGTGTGTGTGTGTGTGTGTGTGTGTGTGTGTGTGTGCGTGCATGTATGTATAAATAGGGTATAATATCATTTGTATACTTAACATTGATTTTTTTTCCATCTTTTCCTATAATTAATCAATACAATCAAAACAGTTGATTTAAGTTAATTTAAAGATTTTATTAAGATGTTTAATATTTCTTAAGGGTAAATAGTGGTATTTTAATAATGTAAATTGATTTAATAAAAATGTAAAACATCTATATTAAAAAGGTATTTAAAATGTTTGTTATTGGTGTTTGTAGAAATAATTAAAAATCTATTTCCTTAAAAAAAAAAATAAAAAAAAAAAAATAAAAAATCCTGGAGCACAAGGTCAAGTGCATTTCAAGGTTTTTGAACAATGAGTCAAATTTCTCACAAATTTGCATTTTACATTTACTTATCAGAGAGCAATAACTTCTTTACATCACTGTTTCTAAAGGTGTATTCAGATACCTTTATCTTTTTATAAAAATGAGTTTAAAAAGTACTAATGATGTGCACTTACTGACTACATAATTAAGCAAGATTTTTTTTCATATCAGACAGATATGTTTTTTAAATCTTTCAATTTAGTCCTTTTTCCCCCCTTTTTTTCCCCTTTATTTCAAAGTGTCAGTGTTGTCCAACTGTAACACTACTGAATTTAGCTCCAAAAACAGTTGTGCTGTCAGGGATGTTATCTGCTTTGATGGTTTTTCTCCCTTCTTTGAGCCCATATGATCTTCTATTGAATCATGTCTATAGAAATGTTCTTTGTTTTTTTTTTATGGCTATAATGATTATGTTTCATACTTGAACAATCATTTCATCCTTTTCATAAAATAAGTTTTAAATTATAGATTTTTTTAATGAAACATTTATTTTAATGCTTTTTTTTAAAAATGAATTTCGATTTATTCATGCGTTCATTTCATTTATTCATTATATGTATGTCATATTATAGAAAATCACTGGGAGGCATTTTCTTGAGGAGGTGGACCTATTTGTCCTTAAGATCTGTTTTTATTATACAGTGTCTTTTAACTGCTTATATTAAAAATCACAAACTGTTTAGTTTTAAGGAACTGATTGCTTACTTTTATTTATATTTATTTTTAATTTATTCTAAATTACAACTTCATCCAAATAATGACCCATTTTTGAATCCGTACTGAATCGTTTATTACTGTGGTAAGATTTTGTTAACTCTATAGGGAAATTTCATTCTTAATAGTAAATTATTTCTTTCTGTCTTAACATACAGCTCCCCCTCTGTTTCTAGGTGGTATCCACCTCAACCTGACAGTGAATTATTCTGCAGCTCTCTAACTCTACTTAAAGGTGGATTTATCATTATATGGCAATTATACTGTACATATTAATGTGTGCCTGTGATTTATTATGCAAGATAAAAGCACTCATCATCTAAGAAAATATTACACCAAAGAAGATACAAACTCAGGCTAAACACTGCATAATACCCATTACATTGACTTTTCTGCCTGATTTGTGTCTCCAGAGCTTTCTCCTTCATTCTAGTTCCAAATAAAGGGAATTTACTCAACATAAAATTATCCAAGAGGAAAATAAAGTTGTTTCAATCAAATTACACTCCAGTTATTAGTACCTATTTTGTAAATATCAGAGATCCTTTTGTCCTAGTGTTATATTCCTCATTAGCATTCTGATGAAAGTCGAGTGGATGTGTGTGAACTTGGGGGTTATCTGCGACGGCACAGCGTCCAGTGCTCACATCACACACACACACACACACACACACACACACACACACACACACACACTTCTGCTCAAGAAGATGAGGCACAGACCTCTCTCAAATCACTTCCTTTATAACAATTAAAATATGCAAAGTGATAATTTTCCTTAAGTAGCCTCAAATGTGCAATCTATTTAAATGTGAGGGAAATTGCCTAAAGCTTGGACTAAGACAGAAAGAGAGAGAGACACGGGGGGGGGGGGTGGGGGGTGGGGGGGGGTCGTCTGGGGGGGGGGAGAAGGAGCAAAAAAGAATAAATTATGCAAATAGCAGAAAGGACTCTTGAAAGCCTAATTTTTCCATAATAAGCATACTGTTTCATTTAATTTTTTGCCTCTTATTAAAAGTGACAGTTCTTTTGCACTGTCTGATGGCTATATCTGACACAAGCTGGTGAAAATGACTGCCGGACTAAACGCTGAAGCATTTTTTGCTAGCTTTTAGATGATGGCTACATTCACAAAGTAATTATGCAGCAGAGAGTCCAGAAATAAGCTTTAATTACATAGTAATCGCCTCTGATGGACACTGGGAAGTGTGAACATTGCCAGACTGCAATCCATCAATGCCAAACCCCTGGACACTTTTAATTCTCCCTCATTTGCATCATAACCTCCTCACCAAGTTGCACAAATGCTGTTAAATGTTAATAGGACCTGTCTCTCTACTCAAAATGAATGCTTAAGCCATTTCATCTCTCTCCTTGTGCTCTTTCTTTTGCTCATCCCTCTTTCTCCATTCTTCATCCTTCTACTCCCCCTCCTCTCAACCCTTATCCCTCTTTCTCTCAAGCCTCACTCTGACACACACACACACACACACACACACACACAGCCCTGCAAGCTGTGTCTACCCGAGTCTCTCATCAGGAGAGGACAGTAGACTGAGGCAACACATGGTCACTGCTGTGCTAATTGGGAGCACTATGCTAAGTTTTATCTCCTTACATCTAACAAGCCATGCACACCATCTAGTGTGTGTGTGTGTGTGTGTGTGTGTGTGTGTGTGTGTGTGTGTGTGTGTGTGAGAACAGAGTGAGAGAAAACATATGTTAGTGGCTGATAGCATGTGTATATACCATACCTTATGTTATTAGAGGCAGGCAGAGATTAGATTGAGGTTGTTGTTGTTGTTGTTGTTTTTTTGTCCATCCATCTATTTATAATTCATTCCACTTTGCATCTTATGATTCTGTACAATGTAATCCATCCACATTGTTTGGGATCCAGAAAGACGTCTAATGCCAGTCCAGAGGGATGGAGAGAGAGGCAGTTTCTTATTGATTGCAGATTGTGCCTGGTGCAGCGTGTCTTGTGAATATATTCATACCCCATCTCATTCTGGCCATTTAAAACTAATACAGCTCATTATCTGTCTGTCTGAAGCCCACTAGTAAACAATAACTGTTATTACTCTGAATGGAGCACTAACAGGCACTGCTATTTTCGTTATTTCTACTATCTTGATGAAAGCAGACAAGTGAGTTTAACATGCTTGGATCTCTCCTGTTCTCTCGCTGACTTACTCAGTCGGTTTGTTACCTGATTATTTCAAAGAAATTTTATTCTGTACATACACCTTACCTTAAACTTACCTGAGTTATACAAAGATATAATAATTAAAAAAATAATAATAAATAAATAATTTATAGTTATTAGTGCCTATTTTATCAATATTAAAGATTCTTTTTTTCTTACAGTTAGCATCCTCATCAGCATTCTGAGAAATGTGTGTGAACATTTATATACAATCCAAAAGACTGAGACCATTTAAAACTGGAAATAAACAGGACGTTTTTGAATTTTTAAAGATTTTAAACAAAGAAATGAAATGTTCATTATCTTGAATCTTCAGTATTGATGCTTTTGGACTATTTCTAGGTCACTATTTATATTTGAGCAAATTTGTGGTACTGGCTATGTTAACACCTTTGTGCACAAGGTCAGATTTTCCTTGAGGCCTAAACCCCTTTCCACTGAAGCAGGTGTTTAGTGGATTGTGGATCATCAGGATTTACACAAACTTGCGTGTACATTTGGGAGTCCTTGGGAGTACCAGGTAGAAATAATAAAAACATAGATAAATGTGTAATATAATATACAGTACTGTGCAATAGTCTTAGGCTCATGCAAAGAAATGCTGTACAGCAAAGATGCCTTCAAACATAATGAAATTAAATGTTTCTACATTAAAAAAAAATAATATAAAGAGCAGTAAACAGAGATAAATTAACCCTAAGTCAATATTTGGTGTTACGACCATTTGCTTTAAAAAATGTATTAGTAGTCTCAGGTACAATTAGTGCAGTTTTATAAGAAATGAGCTGTAAGTTTTATTTAGCATCTTGCAGAACCAGCCACAGTTCTTCTGGAGACTTTGACTTTTGCACTTGCTTCTTATTTTTTCAGCAAAACCCATTAACCTTCATTATGTTTTTTGTCTGAAAAGTGTCTCTTGTGTAATATGCTGCTTTCTTTACTGACATTTTTACAAACAATTTACATTTGTTAATGTTTTACAAACATTTTTCTGTAACATTTAATTTTGTGTTGGAAAACTAATGTTTGGAAATCTAATGTTTTTTGTACTGACTCGATAATGTAGAAGTCATAAAATAAAAATCTATAACAAAGTATGTACTAAAAAAAATAGGGTGCCTAAGACTTGCATGGTACTGTACATTTCATAATGTATAATACGGTGATTGTGTATAATTATAGCACATAGTAGGGTAACAGTAACAGTAACTGTTCTTTAGTTTTTACTAAAATATGCTTTCCATTTCCACCAGCATAACCAACCACAAGAATTAAAAGACAAAATCATGCATAGTATGCTCAATAAACTGGATAAAGGTGCACATTTAATTTACATACAAACACACAAGCCCTTGGACCAACAGACTCAAAACATCCTCAAAGCATTAATGTTCCATCCATTCCACAGTAGGTCTGGGGATTTGTTTTTCTTATATGCAATCTACTTTTTTTAGTGTGCATCTTCAGAAAGTGGATTTTGGTGAATTTCTGAACACAGCACATGATTTGGTGGATTTCTGAACACATGATTCTATAGCTGTAGTTCTTAATGTTTAGTGGTATTCAGGCAATGTGTTTCATGAGATGCTCTGAAGCAGGGCTTCTTCTGTGCAAACCTTTCAAACAGATTGTTATTATGAAAGTAGTGTTTAACAGTTGATTTTGATACTTGACACCATAAATAAATAAATAAATAAATAAACGTATCAACTGTGCAATTTTCAAAATGTTGATTCTTTTTATTATGGGACCTGATTGTACTTAATATTTCTAACTGTCTATGTATTTTTTATATAAATTATCTGAATTTTGCAGGTTGATAATCATGTCTTTGGTTTGGTGTAGAATGTCCTTTGGTTGTCCCCCCATGGGTATGGATGAAAAAGTGATTTTATATATATATATCCATCCTTCCATTTTCTGTACTGCTTATCCTACACAGGGTCATGGGGAGCCTATCTCAGGGGACTCGGGGCACAAGGTGGTGGACACCCCTGGACAGGGTGCTAACCCATCGCAGGGCACAATCACACACATATTCACATACTACGGACAATTCAGAAACGCCCTTCAGCCTACAACACATATTTTTGGACTGGGGGAGGAAAGTGAAGTACCCGGAGGAAAACGCTGGTAGGGAAAACTACCTGAAGGTGCATAGCAAATGTGCTAACCACTAAGGCACCATCCACCCTGATTTTATATATATATATATATATATATATATATATATATATATATATATATATATATATATATATGTGTGTGTGTGTGTGTGTGTGTGTGTGTGTGTGTTTAAAACTAAAATGTGTGTGTGTGTGTGTGTGTGTGTGTGACTAAAAGAGCCAGAAAGCTTCCTTTATTTACTCAGTAAGGTTTAGGTGTAGGCATAGTGTGCGTGTGTGTGAGAGAGAGAGCGAGAGAGAGAGAGATGTTTCAGACACAAGCCCTTCATCAGTGGTGAAAGCTAAGTGCTAAAACTAAGCGTCTTAGTTGATAAGATGAAATAGAGCTTTAATCTGTACCTCTTGATTAGTATAAATGTAAATATGTAAATAAATAAATATAAAAGTTTTAAAAAGGCAAAAGGAGAGGCAGAGAGGGTGAGTGGGAAAGAGAATGAATAATAAGAAGAAATAAGAGGTAAGAGATGGAGAATCAGTGTGTTTTTTTTATTCATCTATAAATGCAGTTTAAAGCATCTGAAAAATCTGATGTTGAAGGGAAGCTCTAAAATCCTCCTTACTGAGGCCACTGAAGCTGCTGTCTGACTTCATACAGGGCTAACTTATAATGTGTGTGTGTGTGTGTGTGTGTGTGTCCGTGCGTGTGTGTGTGTGCGTGTGTGTGTGTGAAGCCAGCACAACCCACCTCCAATTAGGACCTTGCCATGTGCCGCATAAAGTTCTAAAACACACAACTTTTACACCTTCCTCCATCTGTCCATCACACAGGAGAAGAGGTGTGTGACTGAGGGTCGCTAGGTCAGACTGCTTAGGTTCGGGAACAGCAGGAGAACACCAAGGATGGAGGAGATCATCTGCAGTCTACCTGGCTGCTGTTAAGGATCTGTGTGGTATTTCTCCCAATTTCAGAACAGAAATGCACTCACTCCCTTACTTATTCACCCCTCTCTCTCTCTCTCTCTCTCTCTCTCTCTCTCTCTCTCTCCCCATCTATCACCTGTGAGGATGCAGCTAACAAGCATGCAGCGCTATGGTTCAGAGGTCATCTCCCACCATTCCTCTTAACTCATATTTACACCACACTTAGGAAAAGGGGAAACAATGCAAGAAATAAAAATGCACCTCGCTTCAACCCCCCCACCCCACCAACACCCCTATGCTTCACTGAAATGGAACATTCTAGACCATCATCCCTCCTTGGCTCCACATTTTCACAAAGTGGCCAAAGTGTCATGTAGTTACCCTTTACCATGGTGAAATCCAGTGCTGAGCCAACTTTAATGATGTGCTGATCATAGCTGATATCTGTACTTCTGCCACCATGCAATAAATATCCTCATTAATGTCAAGAAACCCAAGAATGGGCCATTATTTAAAAGCTATGTCTTAATAATCCTTCTTTTCCTTCATCTGAGTAGTGACACAATTTTCTGTTCTAATTCAGTAGCAATTACCCTTTTTTTTTTTTTAGAGTCAGCTATCAAAGTAACATTTTAATTACAACAATAAATTAAGACGTAGGAGCCGTTCGGCTCTTAGCACTGACAGTTTGGTTTCTCATTAATACCTTAATTACTATTTGGAAATCCCTAATTGTCTGTAATACTCAGTGTTTTTTTTTATGGTAGGTCATCTCAAATATAGAAAAGGGTCTTGTGGAGTCACATCAGCTTGGATTATTGTTTTTTTTTCTTATTATTTTTTTAATTCCTCTTTTTAATTATTCTTTCCTTTCATCTGTGGTTAAAATGCTATAGATGACATATTGCACTGTTGTTTTTTTTAACCCAGTGCAGAAATTACACACACACACACACACACACAGGAGGGTAATCATTTGAAACATATAGCATCAGTCTCTGAATTTGATCTCTCTTCCCCTCAGCAAGCCTCTTCCATAACATCATTATCGATGGCGGATCTGGAGACTCGTCTGACAGCCGTGTGTTAGCCGGGCTCTGGGGAGATGCAAATTGATTCCACATCTGAAGTGGCATTTTTTGAAGCTTCCAACACGTTGTGCGCTGTGTCACTTTAGGCCTGCCGAGCAGGCTCGTCAGGAAATGTCACACTCCATCTCTGCTCCTGTGTGTTTACTCTGATGATCACACTGTTAAATAGGCAGTCCTGATACTGCGAGCTTTATTGCACAGTAGGAATGCCCGATACAGAAAAAAGTACCATATTGAGATGATATTGCTCTCCACTGTGTCAGCGATATATTGCAGTAAAAGAATAAATAAATAAACCTGGTGAACACATGTCTTAACCCCTATCTACACCATACCTGGGAAAGAGTTGAAGATTATTTATCAACACACCCACAGACATTTATCTGGATTTTAAGAATACTCAAAGTACAATCTTTTTATTTTTTACTTGGTTTAATATGTAATTTACATATTGTAGGCTTATATAAAATCAGTGATTATTTATTGTGCATCTCACACATTCCAAAAGGTCTGGTCTTTGCTTATATGTTCATTTGCAAACTGTAGTCTTGCAAAGGCTTTTTCCTGGCATGCCTCCCATGCAAGTCAAATTTGTGCAATCTCTTTCTGATTGTAGAAGCATGCACTTTGACCCCAGCAGTTGCAAGACTTACTAGCAGATCCTGTGATGACATTTTGGGTTTCTTGGAGTCTTCTTTTTGCATCAGACAGACTGTTCTTGGGCTGAATTTGCTGTGATGGCCAGTCCTGGACAAACTGGCAGTCGTTTGAAATCTGCGCCATTTGTAGATGATTTTCCTTACAGTGGTATGATGTATTTCAAATAATTTGGAGGTCTTTTTAAATCTCTTGCCAGACTCATAGGCATCCATAACCTGTTTTTCTGATGGCCTTACAGAATTCTTTAGA